>NC_092652.1:16605667-16905667 GCF_032118995.1 Asterias amurensis
AAAAAGTCAGCCCGATGCCCCCTAACTGAAGTCTCCCATATGCGTCCAATGCCGAGATCCATAACTCCCTTAAAAATTACGGCAAGAATAGTTGCGACCATCAGTAGCATCTGAAGACTGTCGGTCCACAAAATGGCCTTGATGCCACCCTGAAGGAGCAAACAAAACTTTGGTTATTTTGTTGGCGAAGAGAAACCCATACATTCTAACAACACATGGGTCAGAAATTACCCGGATTCCGGGTCCCAGGTGTGGATTTCACAAATAGTTCAGACTAGTCTCGTCTCGAGTTACTCGTCCTAACTTAGGACTAGCCTTAAATTTGTTAATAACTCCTAAAGAGTCTGCGAAATCGACTCCTATGGGCGCCTGATCCATTCAACATCCGGACAAGACTTACAAAAAAATGTGATTCTGCGTCTGTTTCATCCATTTCAAGATCAATTTGAGAAAGATTTCTGGTCAACCTGACCCATAAATGGGTCAGGTTTCAAGACCAGGACCGGGGCAGTTCTGACAAAAGATATTGCTTATGCGATATCTTATTAAGTTAGAATACAAAATTGAAAGTCTCTAACCTATAGACTAAAATGGTGTAAAGTGACACTTTTTTTCTTCTTTCTTTTTTAACTCTTTCAGAGCAAAGTTTAAAACATGACGTTTTTATACATAAAAACAACAACTCAACAACTGGGTATGTAATTCCGAAGTGGGATTTTTTCTTAAAGTCATCAATATGCTAAATACAATGCCGTTCTGATTTAAAATCATCAAAAACAAGATTATAAATGTGACGTCATTGGATGATTTTGATGTTGGCAAACGTTGCACTGAAAGGGTATTAAAAATACAATGACATTTCGCACCGCTTGAACGTGATGTTCGAGAATTTTACTTTGTTCTTCCTCTTTTAAAAGGATTTCCTATTGCAAAATGAGTGCATCACAAAACTAAATTTTGACCTTAATACAGATCACCGCAGTCTCTTTAATACGACTTATAGGCTATGAGAGGGTTACTATACTTACAATGACTGTGTAAACTGCACAAACAGCACATACGCAAAAAACGGCAACTTCAAACCTGATGTCCATTACTGTATAGGAACCCAGAAGACAATAAATCAATTGGAATATCACAACATTGTTCATGTTCATTGCCTATTAGCGCGCCCATACAATAAAAATTGTCTTATGAGAACGAGAATTATGCCACAATGCTGTAGGTGTGGAGGAGCGTTTAAGTAAAAAAATACAATTTCAAACACCAGGCTTTCCCCCACTTCCAATGCTTACTCCTCGGAGTTCCGGATTGATCTTCCTTTCGCCAATTTTAATTTACATGGGGGAACTTCAACCACACAGGTAACCAAATCAATCCTAGCCGTCGATTTTACCAAACTCTTCCTAATTTATAGGATTAATCTTCTTATTTAGGACGAGTTAAGTTTCGTATGCATAGATGTTAGGACGCATTGAACCCATACTAAGTTAATATTCTTTATCCCAGATGCAAATTTAAAGGAACACGTTTCCTTGGATCGGACGAGTTGGTCTATAAAAAGCGTTTGAAACTGTTTGTTATGAAATGCATATGGTTAGAAAGAGGTTTTAAAAGTAGAACACAATGATCCACACAAAGATGCCTCGAAATTGCGTGGTTTTCATTTTACCTCGTCGACAAACACGGTCGGCCATTTATGGGAGTCAAATTTTTGACTCCCATAAATGGCCGACCGTGTTAGTTCGCAAAGTAAAACGCAAACCAAGCAATTTCGAGGCAAATTTGTGTAGATCATTGTATTCTACTTTTCCAACATCTTTCTAACCATATGCATTTTATAAAAAACGGTTACAAACGCTTTTCGAAGACCAACTCGACCGATCCAAGGCAACGTGTTCCTTTAACATAAGAGTTGTACTCATCCTAACTAATACAGAGGATTAATCCTAGCGTTTGCATGAAATCGCTGCTTGACACCAGCAGCAAACCCACCCGTCCTAATAATAATAATAATAATGCATTTATAATGCGCCATCTATCTAGTGTACAAGACCCTTTTCCGAGGCGCAGAACAAAAAACAATACATACAACAAAAAAGAAATGTAGAACATAATACAAAATTATACAATGAATAATCTACTGTCAAGACATGTAACGAGCTAAGTGTAAGAGGATTTAAATAAATGAGTTTTAAGCAAGTTTTTAAATAATGGAAGAGAACTACAGCATCTGATGTTATTAGGTAAAGCGTTCCAAAGTTTAGGAGCACAAGCGGAAAAGGCACGATCGCCATATGATGAGGAAGTTCTAGGAATAGTTAAAAGGGACTTAGCAGAAGAACGAAGAGTGCGAGAGGGGGCATAAGGTACAAGGAGATTTGTAATATAAGACGGAGTCAAGCCGAACTGAGATTTAAATTCAAATAGGGACGAGGACAGTGTTTTCCGGAGAGATTTTTTTCCCCAATAAAAAATACTAGTCTGTAAAATTGACATTGCTAAAGATCAATGTTCACGTTTTCTTGTTAGCCAAAGCACACCAATCTATGTATTGGGTGTTTTACTTGTATAATGATGGTCCATAACAACAAACAATGACATAAATTTCATTTAAGTTCTTTTGAAAAGTGGAACCTTCTCATAATGTTGTCATGGAACTTGCCTGTTCACCCTAAACGTACAACAGATAAAACAACAATTATGTTGTCATGGGACTTAGGTTTTCACCCTATAAATATTACCAACAAATAAAACAATTCCCGGACTATATGTTATTTTACATGTTATTTTTAAGTTTGATCCATAGTTTTCGAAAATGTTCTTCAGGAGCAAATTTAATGTTTAATCAGACGGATAAACAGTTTGATCATGGAGCTATGGTTTGATCGATTATTCTAATAAATGTGTTAACGATTATTTTATTTATTTTATTTATTTATTTATTTGTTTATTTATTTCCAGGCAAACAGTACATACCAAGAATAGGCAATAAAAATAAGACTACACAGAGAACAAGCCTGCGGATAACCAAAAAGCGAAAATAATCACTATCTAAATGCGATCCAGACAATAAAAATAACTAAGGCACAAAAGGGCACAAGGACAAAAAACGTCATAAAAATTGCACATCAAATACCATATCAAGTATATAAAAACTATAGAAACTAGACTTAAGTTTTTGTCATAACAAAAACAAGGTGTTCGGCATCCGGCGGGAGTACAAAAATACAAGCCTGATGGACAATTACAAAGCGACAAATCCAAGAAGTATTGCCTATTAAAAGCATTTTACATGCACTTTCGGCTTAGACAGGTCAAAAGGTCAAGAGAATGTTACAAACATACCTAAGTTTGTGAAGTACGTAAAGCCCTTTCATATGATGTATAGATTGTCAACGAACAATAACAAAAGGTGTTCGGAGCTATGCTCTGCTCCGAACACCTCAATACATTAAATTTTGTATAACAAAAAATATAGATCAACCAGAAGACCACGCATCCTCGCTCCTTTCAAAAAAGGTAGGAAGCCAATCAAATCCCCTTCAAATCTTCCTTAAACCCCAATTAACGAATGTTTACATGGTTCATGGTGCATGTTTTGACATGGGTACAGGGTCGGGCCAAGACACGGTCCAAACTGCGTAAAAACTCATCAAGCTTAAATAAAATACAGGTCTGTTCAATGTAGCTGAACTATTTGATGGACTACTAATTGCGCTCTTTACATGAAACAGTCTACAAACCTGCAGTAGCCGCTATACACGCTGCATAGATCACCAATCCCATGTAAAATAACTGCAGGAGAATAATGAAAAATAGCAGTAAAAATTCAAAGCGACCAATTACACAAAAATTGTTGGCTATTGTTTGAGTGAGTTTTATAGAGTTAGCGTCCTTTGGATTTGGCCAAAACTTTAATTGGCCCCCACCCACCCCCCCCCCCCTCCTCCCCCAACCCCACCCCGGATTCACCCTTGATCATGATGTCACAAATTGTTTCAGTGACTGGCACTGTAATGTACCCTAAGGTTTTAGGGGTTCGAACGGGAGTTTTTCATCATTGCTTTTAAAAAGACATTTGCACAGGCCCCATTGATGGTAACGACACATAATCAAAAACCAAAAGCAACTTACAGCGTAGATCAGGAACGACACCACTCCACAAATCTTGACCACTCCATTAAAGCGCATTCCCAAGTACTGTTTGGAGAAAAATTAAACTGACTATTATAATCGCAGGCTATAAAAACTGAAAACTTATCGTTTCTAAGGTAAGTAAAAAGACTCAATAATCGTAAATTCCTGTGTGCGTAAATCATCTAGTCGGCTTCTAGCTACAGCACGTCATTCGGCCCGTTTCGAAACCAAGGCTTGGGCTTTGGCTCTGGCTTGGCCTTGAGCTTTGGCCTGTGTTTATGCTCTCTAATGTAAAAGAGTGTGAAACACCACTGTTTACATTTCGAGTTGTCCCTCATTATGGCTCTTTAAAAAGAGTGGTGGTTATTTCACTGTTTTAAAGGCAGTGGACACTATTGGTAATTACTCGAAATAATTATTATCATAAAACCTCACTTGGTAACGAATAATTGGGAGAGGTTGATGGTAAAAAACATTGTGAGAAACGGCTCCTTCTGAATTAAAGCAGTTTTCGAGAAAGAAGTAATTTTCAACGAATTTGATTTCGAGACCTCAGATTTATAATTTGAGGTCTCGAAATCAAGCATCTGAAAGCAAACAACTTCGTGTTACAAGTGTGTGTTTTTTTCTTTCATTATTATCTCGCAACTTCGACGACCAATTGAGCTCATGATTTTCACAGGCTTGTTATTTTATGTTGAGATCTACCAAGTGACACTGCCTTTAAAGGGGTTTCACTCCAAGACAAAGTGAAAAATCACTCAAAAAGATCAATCTAAAAGATTGGAAGACCACTCGAAAAAGGTTGTTCCTCATATGGCTCTTCAAAGAGTGTTTTTTCACTCTGTTGCATTTAGTAAGTGGGCTCCGGCTTTAGCTTGGACTTAGGCTATAATTTATGTCTCGCTTTCCGTCAGTAATTTGGGAAATGTTCAGTAATTTGGGGAATGCAAACAGGAAGCTAGACGCTGTCTAACCCGAAGCCAATACCTATAAAAGGAGAGATTCGAAATTGTACTTCCTAGAATTTCGCAAACTGCGAAAACGATGGGGCGCAAAAAAATGACACCACGGGTGTTGTCAATATATACCAAAAGAGAAATATGAAAAGATGGGTCTTGCCATCTTCAAACTTTATTTTCATATTTCTATTATCATGGAAGAACCTTTATCATGAAAGAACGTCAAAGTAGGCGGCGAGAAAATCTCATTTACAGGAATAATACTTCCGGGTCAGATTGACCCGATCTGGGTGCAGTGGGGCCTGAACCGTTTCTTGATCTGAATGACCCAAAATCTGTGTCAAAATTACCCAGAAATTGTCAATATCACGCAGAATTCGACCATTAACCACTTTCCAGGTCAGACAGACCCGGAAACCCATCCGGGTCAACTCAGACCCCGGTGTTCTCAGAGTGTAATTTGAGGAAAACTTGCCTCGTATACAGAAGTCAATCCAAGGCTATAGTACAACGGCAGATAGAATGCAATGGCCAGTATCCCACCAATTGTCAGGGGAACGGTACGCCAGATGACCAACGGGCCGTGATAGTAGACATCGGCCGGGATCCCCTGCATCGAGATCCCCGAGAAGAAGCTTGCGAGCAGGGACAGTGTGACCGGGAAGAATGTCATGCTACGGTCGGCTAGAATGTACTCGGCAGAGGTACGCTGACGCCCACCGCTGCAGCCGTAGTACAACCCGATTGCTAATGAAATCAACATCATCAAGCCGAAAATGATGTAGTCGGCAGCCTGGAAATACGAAGACGCTGGCTTGTCGAGAGCCTCCATTGTGGAAATTAAGTGTTAAGTTGTTTAGTAACGCAGGAGGAAATTCACGAATTAAACGCACTGTGACACTCGACAGGTTCAACACTAAGGGGGGCTATACAAAAATGTTATTGTTCTCTAGCCACCATGTGCCTGCAATCCCTTAGTGGAGTTTGATTGCAGTTCCAACAGATAGGCTAAATTCTAATAATATACACTAGCGGGATGCCGCGCTTCGCGCGGCACCCCGCTAGATGAGGATAATATTCTAGTATTTTACAAATGTTGCTAAATGTCATGTGGGGATGAGGGTGGTAATCGGAATAATCATTTTGTAGAATTGGATTGGAAAGTGTATTTGAAATCAGTATGGAATATTATTCATTTGTCTTTTTATAATGTTCAGCATGCACAAAATTATGTTGCATGAGTTGCAAAACGTTACCTTCCCTATACTCACTCTCTGTTTCATAGCGGGCTCCAACTACACGGAGCATTGTATTTTGGTGTTTATTCCCGGAGTTGAGATTTTGGGAAAGATATGTACTTGGCAATGTTGGTACCAATTGGCATGACTGTAGTTTTTTGTTTTTTTCATAGTGTTGATTTGTGAAGGCACACCAATTCGGCAAAATGATGAACCTTTAGTAGGCTAGCCTTGCTCAAGGCAGTCGCATTATTCGCTCCGAAAAGACGCAGCTGTAAACCCACCCGCCGTATACCCTGTGCATGGTGTGTGCGATCACACCGAATGACCCACCCGTATACACACTGTCACATCGCACGAATACTGTTCACACAAGTCATCGCACTCGTACACCACTAACCGCATGCGGAGGCCGTTAGGCCGACAGCCTTGTCGGGTCTGTATCTTCCCGTTTTAATGTGTTGTATTGAAAAAATTCCAATAGTGGACGAAATTGGGGGGCTCTAGGATATGCTAGTATGCAGCTCATAAATATGTATATCGTTCGTCAGACCTATCAGACAACACAGGATGTGAGGCAAATGAATTATTCATTTTGACGTCCAATCACGCACTTCCCTTATCACGACCTTTGGACCCTATCATGCGTCCGTGGTGGTGGTGTGTGAGGTAAACATGTCTCGTCTTTCGCGGGCATTATGGTAATGAGCTGACCGTGGGAACTCTTCGCTTATTATAGTAATGAGGTCAGTGGCTTCAACACAGATCCTACAAGGCTGTCGGCCTGACGGCCTCCGCATGGGATGCGGATAGTGTACGGGGGCATCGTGTCGTGCGATGTTACGCACAGTGAACACGGGTGGGTTTTACGCACAGTGAATACGGGTAGGTTTTTATACAGCGGCGGTCTTTTTTCGGAGTGAATAATTCGACTGCCTTGAGCAAGGCTATTAGTAGGCCAGTGCTGGTTTTGTAGCGGTTTTTGGCAAAATGGTTAAAAACCTGCACTTGGCCAATACTGGTTTTGCGAGACACCTTTTTTTGCAATATTGAAGAACACTTGCATTGGCCATTATTGGTATTGTACAGGCACATAATTTATGCAAAAATGGTAGAAAACCGTTTCCTAGCAAAAACTGGTTTTGTAGCTGCCCACCGTTTCGGCAAATGGTGGAAAACCTTTAATAGGCCAATACTGGTTTTGTAGCGGTGCACCATTTTGGCAAAATTTGTAGAAATTTGCCCTAGGCCAATACTGCATGCACAGGCGGACGGTGTTGCAGGAGATTATTTTTTGGGCTAATGCTGGTTTTGTAGCGGCACACAATGTTTTTGCAAAATGGTAGAAAACCTATAATGGGCCAAAACTGGGTTTGTCCCAATAGAGATAATTGTATTAAAATAAATGCCTGAAAGTTAAATAAATAACTAAAGACGAAAGAAGAAAATTAATTACTAAACCGACATAAAGGAACTGCATTCAAGTTATTTATGGTACAGGCATTTTGCGAAAAGAATACTATTAATGTATTTTAATGTTGTGCTAAAATGTATCCCTCCTTAATTTTTGTATTCAGTTTTACACAGCATTTTTGAAATTTTGTTTTAATTTATGTATTCATTACTGCTGTATTCTTTATTTATTTATTTTTTTATGGACAACTACACTTTATTGACACGTACTTTTTTATTGCAAAGTAATTTATATGATAGTTTTTTGTTTGTTTTTTTGTATAGAAAACTTTTTCTGGACCAATACTGGTTTTGTAGCGGCACAGTATTATGGCAAAATGGTATAAAAAAACCGGCATTTTGAGAAAAGAAAACTATTAATTTCTTGTTATGTTGTTGCTTAAATGTATACCTCCTTTATTTTTATGTTCGTTTTACACAGCATTATAAATTGGTTTTAATTTGTGTATTCATTACTGCTATTTCTTGTTTTTATGGGCAACTACACTTTATTGTAATGTACTTTTTTATTGCAAAGTAATTTCATTTAAATTTTATTTTTATGGTATAGTGTTTTGTATTTTTATTGTATTAATCGAAACTGGCAAGTTCTGCTGGTTGAATTTTCGTCTGATAATGAAAGTTTACTTTCTGACATCTGTCTACTGGTTTGTTTTTGGCGACTCACCATTTTAGCAAATTGGTATAGAAAACTGTTCTTGGCCAATACTGGTTTTGAAGCAGCACACCATTGTGGCAAAATGGTATAAACAAACTTTTCTTGGCCAATACTGGTTTTGTAATTAAACGGCGCACCATTGGCGTCAACTAACACGGTCGGCCATTTATGGGAGTCAAATTTTTGACTCCCATAAATGGCCGACCGTGTTAGTTCGCTACGAAAAAGGAAAACCGTGCAATTTTGAGTGATAGTTGTGTGGATCATTATATTTTTCTTTTACAACACCTTTCTAACCATATGCATTTCATAACAAACGGTTTCAAACGCTTTTTATAGACCAACTCGTCCGATCCAAGGCAACGTGTTCCTTTAAGAAAATACATCCCATTGGTTGTATGGGGCGCCGTCTGTCAATTAATTGTTTGGCACTTTTAAGGCATGTTTTTACCATGGTTTATAGCAATTAGATGTAAACCATAGAAAGTGTTGCCAAATCCTTTTTATGGTTTACATACCAGTAGTATTTGATGTGTGTAAGTTTATGGTTTACAAACCATGAACAAGCAACAAACATTTGTAAATCATGTTTGATAAACCATGGAAACTTTACGCATCTTTAAAACATGGTTTATAAACCAGAAAAATTAAGCATCAAATTCATGGTTTACAAATCATGGTTTATAAACCATGAAAATTGGGTCATCTTAAAAACATGGTTTATAAACCATAAAAGTTGAAGCATGAAAATCATGGTTTATAAACCATAAAAATGGGAGCACGAAAATCATGGTTTAAAAATTATGGTTTATAAACCATAAAAATTGAGGCATTTAAAAAACATGGTTTATAAACCATGAAAATTGAAACATGAAAATCATGGTTTACAAATCATGGTTTATAAACCATAAAAATCGTAGCATGAAAAACGTGGTTTAAAAATCATGGTTAATAAACCATGAAAATTGGGTCATCTTAAAAACATGGTTTATAAACCATAAAAGTTGAAGCATGAAAATCATGGTTTATAAACCATAAAAATGGGAGCACGAAAATCATGGTTTAAAAATTATGGTTTATAAACCATAAAAATTGAGGCATTTAAAAAACATGGTTTATAAACCATGAAAATTGAAACATGAAAATCATGGTTTACAAATCATGGTTTATAAACCATAAAAATCGTAGCATGAAAAACGTGGTTTAAAAATCATGGTTTATAAACCATGAAAGTTGAGGCATCTTGAAAACATGGTTTATAAAGTTTCCATGGTTTATGAACCATGATTTACAAATGTTTGTTGCATGTTCATGGTTTGTAAACCATAAACTTACACACATCAAATACTACTGGTATGTAAACCATAAAAAGGATTTGGCAACACTTTCTATGGTTTACATCTAATTGCTATAAACCATGGTAAAAACATGCCTTAAAAGTGCCAAACAATTAATTGACAGACGGCGCCCCATATGGTTGCTTCCAGAACAAATTCAACACTACTTCTGAATATTTGTGTAACACTATTACAAACTGTTGCTGTCTATTTTACTTTGAATTGATGGCTTTTCATAGTTCTCCATCCTCGGTTGGTAAAAAATCGGACTTTGACGAAAGAAAGGTCCATCAATATTCACGAGCCTCACTATGTGACGTCAGGGGATGTTCAGGCGACTAAAACTAGAGGTGGCTATAGAGGGCGCATTTCAAAATGGCCGAAAAGGCAGACGACGGCGCACCAAAATTGTCTGTCATATTTGAAGATTCATGGCGATGCCAGCAGCAGCTGCAAGATTCTGAAAATCCAACCAATTCTAAAACTTACCAGGTGGGTGTCTCTATGTTTAGTTGTTGTTAGATGTGGTGTAAATAAACGAAAAAGTGTTCTTTAACGCTGACAAATAAAATTAAAACTCCACTGTCTGACAGTGAAAGTGTCATATCATGGAGGTAGGATTGGTCATATCATACAATGAAAATGAGTCAACTCAATGACTAGCCCTGGTAGGACGTCAGTCAGTGCCACTGCACTGACGTCCTGGGTGTAAAGTTTCTTTACAATGCGAACACAAGTTTGACTACAATTTTCTTTATTTTTTACCTGATTTGAGAAGCTGAAATTCCGTTCATATATTAATAAAATCATAGTGTCCCTAACTATATTCTCAACGAGTTCACAGCTAGCAAATATATATCCATGGAAGAAATTATATCCGAACTTTGAGTTCCAACTACAAAAGTTCAGACTCCCGAGTTAAGTAGAAATGTTTTTAACAGATTTTTGAAATTTTTTTCGCAATGGTACGGGACCTTTATACCCTGGACTCTGTCGCGTTGCCTGCAACCATGCTGCAACGGAGGCGGGAGGAGTCCAACCTGGGCTACTCAATGACATGACTCGATTGTCGTTGCATAAAAACATGTGTCATCAATTGCGAACACAATACAATGTAAAGTGCACTAAATTGTATTGTAAAGAGAAGGGGGATTTCCGTATCCTGCCCCCACGTATTTACTAATATTTTTGTTTACAATTTGACTTTTAGTAATATATAAAAATAATAATAAGATAGATTTAGACATTTTTTTAAATTAAATTATTTCATAATCAATCATAACGAAGGAAAAAGTGGTGGGCAGATGCGGAATCGTTCTTCAAAATCAAAACTTAGCCCTTCAATACCTTTCCGTTTTAGCGTCTAGTGCTTAGAAATGTAGTATTGCAAGCATGACAAGGTATACGGACGTATCCTGGTGTCATTTGTTTTCAGTAGGAAGATTATCAGAAAAATTTTTCACAATCAAAAACTGACATTGGAGCAACGTCATATGTTTTCACACCTTTCATTGGTTGGTATTTAATTGAATATTCAGAAGCTAGTATTGCGTGCAAAATAAATCAAAAATATTATTCAATTACTACTTAACAAATTTAATGACATTTTTGTCCTAAGGCATTATGGCTACTATATTAGAATCCAGAGATATCATAAGGCATGAAAGTAAAACACCCCACCCCCCTTTATAAAAATCCGTTTTCCCCCATTTCAGACCAGTAATGTTTGGTTTCAGGAGATAAGAAACCAATCTATGATATTTTATCTTTAATGTAGACTTAAGATTTATTACGCTTATCGGAATTTGTTACAGTATGCAGTTAATAAAAAAAAATTAAAAATTGTCATTTTCACTTAAAATGTTTTAATTTTTTCCCCATATTGGCACACCATAGAATCCCAAATAGTAACCACCTCAAGTTGAATGTTGGCATAGTAATGCACTAGTGATTTGTACCGAAAATCAATCATTTTATAAATGTTTGAGCATAACCAACGACAGGAAACTTTATTCTCAGCATGACTAAGCCTGATGAAAATACAGACCATGAGTAAACTGCATAGCTTCTGTCACCGGTGCAGCTTGCACAATCGGGAATCAAAGTTGGGGTTCGAAAACATGAGGGTCGATAACAGATGACGCTACGATAATTAATGTATACAAAGTTTAAGTAGTAGGCTATTATTATTATTGAAGATCCCCATGGCATAAAGGTTTAAGGTGTTATACAATTCATTATTTGCGTTTTAACATTGAAATAAAAATCATAAAGTAGGCTATGATGTTCAAGGTGCAGAAAACTTTCCTTTGTGGTACTTATTAAAGGCAGTGGACACTGTTGGTAATTGTCAAAGACTAGCCTTCACAGTTGGTTTATCTCAACATATGCATAAAATAACAAACCTGTGAAAATTTGAGCTCAATCGGTCGTCGAACTTGCGAGATAATAATGCAATAAAAAAACACCCTTGTCACACGAAGTTGTGTGCGTTTAGATGGTTGATTTCGAGACCTCAAAGTCTAAACCTGAGGTCTCGAAATCAAATTCGTGGAAAATTACTTCTTTCTCAAAAAACTATGGCACTTAAGAGGGAGCTGTTTCTCACAATGTTTAATACCATCAACCTCTCCCCTTTACTCGTCACCAAGAAAGGTTTTATGCTAATAAATATTTTGAGTAATTACCAATAGTGTCCACTGACTTTAAATAAAATTCATTGGTGAATACTCCTTCGAGATATTGATGTGAAAGCGGGATTAATGGTACATAAATCATATCATATTTGTTGGTACTTCTCATCAACAAGGTTTTAGCCAAGTATTGGATTAATAAATGTCCAAATTCGCTGAGTATTTAAAATCTATGTGATCCAAATTGTTCACTTAACAATAAATTTACATGTAAGTGACAGAAAAAACAAGGTGCTCCGTTTTTAAACACACGATGTCTAAAAAAAACACCCAAACACATTTTTTAACGCTGCTTTTTCAATTCTTTTCAGGATGCATTGAATGAATGCATTAACAAGCTAGAGACAGCTACGTTGATGGTCAGTCAACTCAGTCTCTTCAGCTCAAATGAAGACCTGGATGAAATACCAACCACAGATATTAGGTAAGGTTCGACTTTTCGTTCTTCCTTTGATTTATTTTTCTCTGATAACGCCTCCCTGGACTAGTATATAGCCCTGGGCTCATATGCCCTGGAATGCAATGGTGCTCCCATGGCTTTTTTTCAAACACAATATCAACCTCTCCCCTCGCAGTCGCAGGTACCCATTAATACCACTGTGTGAAGAGAAGAAATTATAGTAAAGTATCTTGCTCAAGGACACCATTGCCATGACCAGGATTCGTTCGAACCCACACTCTGATGTCTCAACCACCAGGGGTGGATTGCACCAAGCGGTCTTAAACCAGTCTATGCGATATAGCCGGCTAACTTGAAACGCGCTTAGACAGTCTTTAATTATAGACCGATTGCAATAGCGCAATAACGTACCGTCAGTGACTGCAGAAGTGCTAAGTATAATGGGACATTTGTTTGTATTGCATTACTTTTCGCCGACTTATCTAAGACCGGCTTATTGCAACAGGCTTAATGACTGACTAAGCTAAGACCGTCTAAGACAGATAGCCGGCTATAACTAACTGGTTTTAGACCGCTGACTAAGATCGTTGTATTGCAATCTGCCCAGAACTTGAGTTTGATACCATGACATTCCTAAGGCACCATTACTTTTGTTTATAACCCTGATGCAAAAAGGGACGGTTAAAATATGCACAGTGTACATGTTATGCAAATTGACAAATGGCAACAGATGGAGGTGATTTACTTATTGAAAAATATGTTTATTCTGCAAAGAAAAATAATTGTTCATGTTCATGTAAGTCCATATCAGTCCTGGAATTTCATATTTGAAAGGGCAAGGCCATTTTCATTTTGCAAAGGGTACTTATACTGGAAAATCTTAAAGTCTATGGGAACATTTTGAAAGGGCAGGCCTGATACTTCACGCAGGCAACGAAGGCGATTGCCTCCGTGTCCCCTGGTCATTGCCTTGGTGCCCTTGAAATGCTCCAGTACAAATTTGCAATTTCATCATAGGGTGCCCTTTACCAAGAAAAAAATGCCTTGGTGCCCTTGCCCTTTCAAAAACGAAGCATACAGCCCTGAAAGGGGCACCAAGGCCAAGACCAAAACCAGGGGCAACAGAGGCCATAGCTTCAGTGGCTCCAGGCCTGTGATATTGACCATTTCATTCACAAGGACCTAATGAAAGTATTAAGAATTGTTGAAACAACGGATGTTGTAATTCCAAAGAATACGCATGTGAGCGATTTTTAGATGAAAAAAAGTTTGTATATTTTCCAGGTATTTGCTCTTACCAGCATTGCTAGGCAGTCTTTCCCTGCAGTTAGTGAAAGAGGACAGACTAGCTGTGGTTGAACGTGGTAAGACGTACTACAAAGATTTCCTTGGGAGATGTCGACAGTACGGTGTGACCCAAGAGGTAGGTCCTCCACCTTTCTCATGAATGTACAAACTCAATCTTAAGCCCCTATCAAACTGAACTTCCTCTCACTACGTTCTGAAAAAGTTAACCGAACAGGTTTATGGTGTGAAAACGGAGTTGACGTAGTAGCAACTTTTTCTCATTCTAATTCTAAACTTTATGAATGGGCTCGAACGGGTTTGATCAGAAATGGTGCTCCAGAACTAAGAGCCTGCTCAAAAATTTCTGGCGACCATCCTTGTCCAGACGGAGTGGATGTACTTCAATCAAGAAAGATGTACTACAAACCGAATTGCCGTTCTTGGATCGTACCTACTAGGGAGGTGCTAGACATGATGCTCACAGACTGGGTCCAATTGTAGCACGTTGATCCTGTTTACAGACAGACTCAACTTATTACAAGAACTTAACTAACTAGAGACACTTTATAGATATCTGGTACGATCAACTATACTGTGCACACTCTCTTAGCATGTTCGGAATATAGTTTATGTGACTTCCATTTGAACATATAAATAAGGAATTTATGCAATACAAATAAATAATTCTTTTAGGAGGTACCAGAGGATACCGAGCCCAGGGTTCAGCAGCCGTCTAGAGGTCCACCTGACCTCAGAGCGATGCAAGCCAACAGAGAGGACAAGATACGACGATACAAACAATCCAAAGAGACAGAAGAGAAGTTGAAGGCACTAGGGGCGTGGTCAGAGATCAGACAGAGACCTGAAGATGTACAGGTAAAATTGCATCAATAGAATCCACTGATAATGTGTTATCACACCAGCGCAAGTTGAATACAGAAAAATATAGCACTTCTGCGTCCCATATCCAACAAGGCCGAAGGCTGAGTTATATATGGAACGCAGACGCGCTATGTTATTCGTATTCGAGGAGTGCGCGTGTGATAATGATATTATCTTCAAGCGAACCTCAGGCAACACATGTAACGATCAGCATTTGACACAAACGCGTCAAATATTTTATTACTTTCTTATAAGCTGTGCATTTTGCGTATAGCTTATAAAAGGGCAATACGGAGAGTAAGAAAACACAAGATGCAGGCTGTAATAAATATTGGCTGTGTGATTATCACACTCATTGTTGCTGTGGATCAACCAATCAGAATCGAGGATTCAAGCCTGCTAATAATAAGACAAATATTTACTCATATTGCACAGTTATCAGGAAAACTGATCAAGGCGCATACAGAAAACAACTGAGTGACACAAAAGTCATGTCTAGAACAAGTGAAGAGAACAACTAGTGAAACAAGTGTGACTTTGATTCCCTCTTGGAGATATTCAAAGATGTTGTTTGACGGGTTGTGGTGTTGAACTTTGTGCAGGTTAAGATTGTGATGAAGTGAACATAATATGTACATGTAAATGGTCTACTTAAAGGCAGTGGACACTATTGGTAATTACTCAAAATAATTATTAGCATAAAACCTCATTTGGTAACGAGTATTGGGGAGAGGTTGATAGTATGAAACATTGTGAGAAACAGCTCCCTCTGAAGTGACGTGGTTTTCGAGAAAGAAGTAATTTTCCACGAATTTGATTTCGAGGGGTAAATGTGTACCTGTGAAGGTAGAGATGGTTATTGTGATTGATTTAGCCGAGTAGCGCATATTTGTTGCACAGGCTGTATACTCCCCACCAGGGAGCTGAGATGGTTTAAGGAATGAATTAAATGGCCAGTGACCAGGGGTAATAATGTCGGAAGGGCTTTGAGATGCCATTCGGGTGTGTAAAGCGGGGTATAAAAAACAATTATTATTATTATTCATTATTGCTACAGAGAGAGTACTACATCCTGTGCTTGAAGAAATGGGTAAATACGGCTATGGAAGAATTAGCTGGTATCCAGCAGGAGATTCAGATATTACAACACATGGCTAGCATGAAAGCAAGACAGAAAGAGGGAGCCAGTGCTGAGCCAGAGCCTCCAAGGGGCAAACCAAAGCAGGTACGAGGACCAAAGGAAAAGAGGTTTTAGGTTTTGAATTGTTCCTTTAGGAATGCAGCATTTTCCACCCAGGACTTCCTCAATACCAAACATTACAGATAAAACCATATACACAAGCGCCGGCTTCAAAATATGCTAAGTGTGACCAATACAAGTTTGTTCCTTGCCAATACATATGGAAGCTATGTAGAACAATGGGGTTAAAGTACACAACGTGTTATATTGTCCTTGTTTTTTTTTAGCAAAGCAGATGTGATTTTGAAGACGTACATTTCCTGTCCATTCAACGGGGTAGGAATGAAATTGCACTCATTTAAACAACAAGAGCACAGTTTCATGGCTCTGCTTTACCGTAAGCGAAGGATCGACGCTTATGTCAGCAGGGACTTCCACGCTTATGCCAAGCGTATCTCACAGTTAGCAGGGAATTTCTGCTTGTGCACGTGCCTACTGTGTAACTAGGTATTCTTTGCTCTACACAGCTAGCACAGAAATTTGATGTTTGCCTTGTAAGCAGACAATGGTGATCGCAAGCGCAGAATTTGGCCATAAGCAGAGCCATAACATTGCACCTTCGATATGGAACGACTTACCTTTTCACATTCTTCAAGCTAACTCTTTTCAGATTTTCAAAGGACTTTTAAACACTCATTTGTTTGAATCTTTCTTTTGTAACAATTGTTTTTAGTATATTTTTCATCGTTTTATGTTATGTGTTGCACATAGAGCCTCCTGCATTATGCGTCATATAAATTGTGTTATTATTATTAGGGCCCAATTTCATAAAGCCTGTAAGCTCGAAAAACTTGCTTAGCGCCAACAACTTTTGCTTCAAAGCAAAAATAGATTACCAACCGGAACACCATACAGTTACCATTGCTGCAACTGGTACCCTAATCATTTCTTTGCTTAGCCAAGAAATTTGCTAAGCAGGATTTTCTGCTTAACAGCTAAATGAAATTGGTCCAGGGTCTAGAACTGGTCAGGCTGCATTTTTTTAACGGTATCTACCTTGTATGTTCCACAGCCAATGAAGCCTTTCATTCTTACCAGAGATGCAATACAGGCTCAGGTATTTGGAGCTGGTTATCCTAGTGTACCTACCATGACGTTAGAAGAGTTCTACCAGAAGGAAATAGCCGAGGGAAAGATCCTACCCAACTCCACGTAAGCTGCACTGTGTTTTGCGCATAAGTAAAAAATAACTAATCATGTAGGTTTTGAGGTATGTGAATGGTGAGGTAGCAATGTTTATTCAGTTTTTGGTTTCACACTACATGATGTGTGTATATCTACAAATATGGCCAGGTAGTAGTTAATAAGCAGGACAGTTCTTTTCTGAACTACATTGTAAGTAGTCTTACAATGCGCACATATCCACCTGAACTAACTCTTTTAGTGTTGAGGTCGTACATGTACATGTATGATCTATTTCGTGTATTCTGAAAGCGTTATTAGGCCCCTATCGTACATAAACGATCTATCTTCTGTACTCAAAAAGGGTCGTAAATCGTTTGGCACAACCCATAATATACATGTTATCACGAGAGGGTATTATCACTCAAGATATGCTATTGACTTTGGGATGTACCAAGGCACACAAAAATCTTATTTGATTAATGCTCGTACTGATTGATTTGATAGGAATCCAACTCCAGTCAGTGAGAGGGAAGAAGCAGAGAGGAAAGAACAGGAAAAAGAGGAGGCCATCGATAACGACGACCCAGAAGCACTCACCAAAGCCAGAGAATGGGACGATTGGAAAGACAGTAAGTCATTTGTATTTTGTCTTTTTTGTTTGTCCAGCTATCAATATATAGAGTGAATAATGCATAGAAAGTTAGCACTGATTTGAGAATGACTGTACAACAGCCATACACAAATTCAAGCTTTTGCATAGTTATACATTTTCTGCTTTAAAAGTTCACAGATTATTTGTGCAACAAATATGCGGCTAAGTCAATCACAAGAACCATCTCTGCCCTCACAGGTACCCATCACCCCCTGGGTGGAGAGAAGCAACTGTTGTTAAGTGTCTTGCTCAGGGACACAAGTGTCAAGACCGGGATTCGAACCCACACTCTGCTGAACAGAATCACCAGAGCTTGAATTCGGTGCTCTTTTCTGCTCGGCCATGACACCCCATACTTGCATATCCACCCAGACATACCAATGTCTAGCGTGCACAGACACGCTCCTAATCGAGCTATGATTTGTTACTCCGCACAAAGAGAGACAGATGGTACTGGACTTTATGTTTGTAATGTCCCTTTTTCCGGGGGTTATTTTGTAACCCCTGGTTACAGACTTTTTGCAATTTCATTAATACA
Source organism: Asterias amurensis (assembly GCF_032118995.1). Lineage (NCBI taxonomy): Eukaryota > Metazoa > Echinodermata > Asteroidea > Forcipulatida > Asteriidae > Asterias > Asterias amurensis. The sequence goes on from NC_092652.1 coordinate 16,624,293, forward strand.
AATGCGGCTTACAACATTCGGCCACGACAGCCGATTTAAAAAAACACAATTATTATGAACTGCTCTTCCGATTCTGTGAATTCCTCACCACTCTTTCTTCTCATTGCATCTTTCTTTAGCTCACAAGAGAGGCTGTGGAAACAGAGAGAACAGGAGTTGATGCCCACCAACAAGACAGTCAACCACCAGTAGATGGAGATCAACCTTGGTTATTCAACTCCGCAGAATCCTTCTCACAGGTCGGAAGTTGTATAAAGTTAGACACTGCTTCACGGAAAGGCAACTTCACCTTGCCTCAAAAGCAAAACCCAGGAGAAACTGTCTGGCAGACAACACACTGTGTTTTTAAAGTATTGTGGCACTAAAAAGTTATGTTAAAGACACTGGACACTATTGGTAATTGTCAAAGACCAGTCTTCTCACTAGGTGTATCCCAACATATGCATAAAATAACAAACCTGTGAAAATTTGGGCTCAATTGGTCGTTGAAGTTGCGAGATAAAATGAAAGAAAAAACACTCTTGTCACACGAAGTTGTGTGCGTTTAGATGGTTGATTTCGAGACCTCAAATTCGAGACCTCAAATTCTAAATCTGAGGTCTTGAAATCAAATTAGTGGAAAATCACTTCTTTCTCGAAAACTATGTCACTTCAGAGGGAGCCGTTTCTCACAATGTTTTATACCATCAACCTCTCCCATTTACTCGTCACAAAGGAAGGTTTTATCCCAATAATTATTTTAAGTAATTACCAATAGTGTCCACTGCCTTTAAAAGTAGCCTTTATCAAGGCAGTTGCACTATTCCCGGAAAAGGTTGGGCGATGCCGCGACTTTAGTTTGCCGCCAGCAGAGTGTGGTCCTACCCTCACTGTGTTGCTGTACCGATGTTATGTATTTTATAAACTGTATTTTTTTCTTGTGCTGGCTTTACGGCCGGTGATATACATGTCTCCTGAAATCATGACAACTAAAAAATAATTTGAGTTTTGTTTTGTACGACTTTGATCAGTATGATTCAACGTGTCTTTACATCATTGAAAGACAAAAAAACGACCCATGTACATGTACGATTACAAACTACAATGGATTCTGCAACGGCTGTGTATAGTTGTGTTTAAATGGATACCTTGGTGTTTGGAAAAGCACTCTGAGCAACACCCCAGAGACATCAGTGACGCCAAAAGCATGCCCAAAAATAAAGAACGATACCACTTCCAGAACATATCCTCATCATATCACAGGTTTTTTATTCATATTTGTACCAGCCATTTCTTTTAATCATTCACTGTTCTTCATCTGGAAATGTACACAATATACTTTCATTGCATAATTTCTATCTCTACATAATAAATAAATCAGTTTACTTTTGGTAACGTAATATAAAACAGAAGGAAATTGCTTTTACAGTAATACTTGTTATTGTTAAGTACAGAAATGAGACGCTGTACAAATTTGTGATCAGTATGCGATGAGGTGTTGATTTTATGTAGCTCTGGTGTCTGGTTACCATGGTTACATGCAGTGCTTCTTATAGCGAGCTACCTATCCTTGTAAAACTGCATTTGCAATCCCCTAGGACTTAGGTTAATAATAGTGTCTTAGACCTACATGTATGTACATGTATGTACATGTACCACCCAAGCCCAATTTTCATAAAGCTGTTAAACTGTCTAAGCAAATTATTGTGCAAGCACATGTGTATTCCATACACGATTTTTGAGCCGTATTGTGTGGATCCACATTGGACTTGCGTTGCTGCGTCAGTTATCTGCTTACTGCTCATGAGAAAACGTGCCTCTTGCTTTGCTTAAGCAGTTATTAAAAATAGAATTTATGTTAATGGCTAACCAGTTAGCAGAAAATATCTGTTTACAGGCTTTATGAAATTGTCCCTTGGCCACAAATGGCCGAAATATTTCATTGGCACATGATACATGTAAATTGTACTTTTTTCATTAGTGTATTAGCTTATAACCAAACTACATGTAACTTACAAAAGGTACATTAACCAACCATTTAGTAATCAGAAAGTTCTGATTTCTATGACAATCATCCTGAGATCGTTTGGTCTAAAATGTGGTTAGCACAAACCTTAAAGACTAACTGTGTGTAACAGGTTTGTAAAAAATTTGAGCAGAAAATTGAACTACGTGTAGCTGTGGCAAACTGCTTAGCAACCAAAGGAGCCTACAACTTCCACGCAAAACTAGTTAAGGGTCTGTCATTTTGACCCTAGCAGAGTCTTTCTCAAAGGTTAAGTTTTACCTTCTGATTGAGAAAGACTCTGCTAGTGTCGCAAGGTAAGACTCATGAATTATTTTGTTGTCGTTTTTTTCTTCAGGTTCTTAAAGACAGTGGACACTATTGGTAATTATTCAACATAATTATTAGCATAAAACCTTACATGGTAATGAGTAATGGAGAGAGGTTGATAGTATAAAACGGCTCCCTCTGAAGTAACGTAGTTATCGAGAAAGAAGTAATTTTCCATGAATTTGATTTCGAGACCTCAGATTTAGAATTTAAGGTCACGAAATCAAGCATCTGAAAGCACACAACTTTGTGTGACAAGGGTGTTTTTCTTTCATTATTATCTCACAACTTTGGCGGCCAATTGAGCTCAAATTTTCACAGGTTTGTTATTTTGTGCATATTATGTTGAGAAACACCAAGTGAGAAGACTAGTCTTTGACAATTACCAATAGTGTCCCGTGTCTTTAAAGGCACCCGATACAAGATAAAACTTTTGTTTTCAAAAAATGAATCTGCTCAGTCAAAATCTACAAAAGCGTTCTTTTTCAATCGCCACCTCATATATTCATATTTGATCTTTACCAACTATTTTATTCTATACATGGGTCATGATTTATTGCTGATCATAATTTCTGCCAAATAAGAACCAATATTTCTGTCCCCTACTCCTTTTGCTTTGTCATGATGATTTATTTGCCAATAAAATACATGTTCATGTACACATACTAAAGATGTCTGCGCTTGTGTTTGTCTTAAATCTTAAGTTCAAGTACAGAAAAGACAAACTATCTCTAAGTAGCCATCGAGAGACGGATGCCTGTAGATTGGATGATGTACATTGACTCACATTTTAAAGAGAGCGAACAATGGAATTGTGTTTGAAAGAGTTCATTCATGTTCGTCCTCTTAGTTTACAATAAACCAATTTTATGACTAACCTGTAAAGATGTCTTCAAATTTTGTGGTGAAACCATCAAATTGTGTATGCATAGTCAGGAATTTCATTCATATTCATATTGCGCTAATTTTGATTCTTGTAATAAAAATAAGCAACAGGGGGTTTCCTAAGGTGTTTTTTTCTTGACTCTTGAAAATATTTCAGACCGAAATATTTCTTTTCGGGATTAGTCAGTGCGTTTATAATCTGTAATTGGTGAGCTTTTATTATTGACACTAATTTGTTATTGACACTTATTTGCAAATTCTGCACTTTGTCTTTAAATAAGACCATCAATGAATGTCATTCCACAGAATTTACGTCACAAAAATATGAGATTTTAAGTTTAGTTACTTGAACAATTATTTGCCTATTGGGGGCAAAAAAAGACAAATACATTTTCCAAGGTGTTACATTTCACGTGATCTACTTTACATCACCACAATTGTGAAAACTAGTGTTTGGACCACTAGTGTTTGGACCACTAGTGTTTGGACCACTAGTGTTTGGACCACTAGTGTTTGGACCACTAGTGTTTGGACCACTAGTGTTTGGACCACTAGTGTTTGGACCACTAGTGTTTGGACCACTAGTGTTTGGACCACTAGTGTTTGGACCACTAGTGTTTGGACCACTAGTGTTTGGACTCTTCAGATTTGAAAATAGTATTCATCAAACTCTATAAATGGAGTCAGAAATGGGGAAGAAACCCAAATAAACTGGTAAACAGACCCTGGGACGCCCAATAATTGGTTACTCTATGGTTACTCAAGTGCACTTTCACACTGTTTCCGCCTAGGTCCCAGTTCCATGGGGTTCCATTTGCTCATTTAAAAAATATTGTACACCAGTGTTTTACCGCTTACCCCTACCCCAGAGCAGGGGTGGCTATTGCCAGGCTTTGCCAGTTTGCTGGGGTGGATCAGGGGTAAATTAATCCAAGTGTGAAAAGGCCGATGGTTATTCCCCGAGGTTGCACTAGAGTAGTATGGAAAGGGGTTAAGTTCTATCCCACAGGAAACATTTATCAACTGTTCAAGTTTCTATTGATATTTAACACACATTTTTCTGGATTAAGTACTTCAAACAACTTTAAATCGAGGTCAACTTCCATCCCTTGGTCTGGTTTAGTTTTTAGAGAACAAAGAAACTCATTTCATAGCTTTCCATTTGGTGTAAGCACAACAAAATGGGGATGGGTGGTGGGGGTGAGGTTGCAATTAAACAACCACTTGTCTCAAGTCACAATAATAACTACATCTGGAAATATCAACAATCTTGTTTACAACTTACAGCGAGTCTGGCAGTGGACTTCAAAATCTACAAATCTGTACAAAAAGCACTGCCAGTTAGTTTTTTTGGTCGACTGACCATTGCACAAGATGGTTTTACACTACAGCACCATCTGTTTTTATAAGTCATGTGCTTCCAGTCACATGACACTAGACAATTCATGTGCCAACAGTCACATGACACTCTACGTGTGACAGTCACAGTAACAGCGACAATTCTAGTTGATTATCGCGCAACGTACTTTACACAAATCATGTTATAACCATTAGTTCAAAGTATATATATCACATAGAAGTCAATCTCTGTACAGTCAATAATATTTATAATATATATAATGTTTTTCAGGTGTTTTTTTTCTCACTTTAAGTTTCAAGTAGTCCTGGTAGGATCTACCTCTCATACATTCATTCATTTATTCATTAATTCTAGTGTGAAGCTACAAGGACTCTCAGAAAAGTGAGCTTAATCACTGTACTATCCAAGAACCCTGTGGGGAGAACGAAGACAAAGGAGGAAGATTCAGTTTTAGAAGTGGGAGAGTGTGTTTTAGATTGCGTTTCAAATCAATATGCTCCGGTTAAAATTTCTACAATATTTATATCTCACCGTACAAAGTTTCCAAATCCACTTTTCCTTTTTAACATTTCTAAAAACTACATGTGGTAAATCTGACAAAGCTTGCAACAATGTTCACCTCATTTCAAACTATGTTCAAACTAGCTCTCTGTGAGGCAAATACATTGGTTAGTCCAGTAAGTACAAAATCAAGGCTGGATCAGAGACGTTAATCATCCCCAAAAGGTCTTCGTTTCCGTTTGATTTAAGTGCTGTACGACAAAAAGACCCGTTTCTTAAAAATCCTTACAAGGAATTGTCAGTACTTTCCTGGTACAAAAAAAAACATGTGACATACACACATTGCCTGGTGCTTTAGTGACTAGGGCCAACATCATTTCAGTTTCTAATTAACATTTACTGGAATTTCAAACTTTCTTACAAGTATTTTAAAATATTTTCCTTAACTTACACCCGCTTCAGACAGGAGCGCCAGAGTCAAGCCGACCAAAAAATATTTGGAGTAACTCTAGGTCGACGCGAAAACGGTTGGTTTCAGCATGGAGGAAGGAATAGAAGGAGCTCGAACGAAGGGACTTCAAAAGTCGAACCTGCGGTACCGCAACCGTTTAACGACACCTTGTAATCACCCACATACCTTATACAGACAATGGGCGAACTGGCGTATGTGAGTTTGCGCGTGCGCACTTGGTTCTTCACTCAACCATGGTGTCGTATGTCGTATGGATATAATACAGAAAAACAACTTTTTTGAGACCTGATAAAAATTGTGTACACTTGTGCTCACCAAATCGAAAAACACAATTGAATACCAACCACCCTCGTGTACTAATACCCAAATTTTGAACCACCGCTAGTGAACGGAAAGTCAAAATAAAATGAAAAAAATATGCCATGATGTTTCAGTGAAACACCACAAACAGTAAATGAAAACGTGTAATATTCACAATTCTCGTCTCCAATGATTCAACTTTACACGAAGGCAACGGTGCAGAGCGGCGTTACCGCACGTTCTGTACAAAGAGATCAAATCCTGCTTGTTAATCGGCCGTCCAGCTGGAGGTCTCCAATCTTTTTCCACTGGCTAGACGGGGGCATTGTCAGGGTATTCTTTTGTTACTCTGCAGTTTTGCGGGTCGTTCGAGCTCCTCCTATTCCTTCCTCCATGGTTTCAGACAGGCGAAAAATAAGGTTCAGCTCATGACAAAATCGACGTCTGAACCCAATGTGCTCTTTCATGTACTTAATTCAGAATTTGGTTCGGCACTACTCATGAGCGCCTGTTTCAAATGGTGTTAACCTCAATACAAATTTGATTCCAAATTCCATGTGACTAAAAAAGTGCAAAGAATAAAAATAGGCTTAAAAACAACAGCATCTAAACATGATGCAGTTGTTTCTGTCAATAATTTGCTCCCATCTTGTGTGCTCCTATCCAAGTCTTGCACACATTGGGTCCCATTTAAGTATGCAGATTTAAAAAGTAAAAAATAAATAATCAAAAATGATCAAACACCAACAAGACTTGTACGGTCTTTGGTTCAAGCTCGTTGGATCCTGGTCATGGAATATTTGTCTTAGTTTTGCTATTTTGTCCACACACAAAAAATCCAACTTATTTAAACGGGGCAAAGGATAGTATTAAAATAATTTTTGGCAAGAATTTAAAATGTACAGAGTATCTTTTTCATCGCCAGCCGAACATGAAACAAACTTTTGCATTTGTGGAATAAACAATGGAAACCCTTGCATTGGCCGCTATCCCCTACAATGTAGGTCAACCAATGGACCCTTCCCATGAAATATGCTCATCACATTCACGCATGCGTACAGACCCTGTTGGTAGGCAAACGCCATAGAGTTGTGCACTTAGCAGACGCGCAATCGCGTCTGCGTCACGCACCCATTAGCCATGTACAAAACAGCGCGATGTTCCCTCATTTAGCCAACCAAAACATTAGTGCGCACGCGCTATGTGCAATTTACATATTTCATGGGACGGGTCTATTGAAACATGCTCGCACAAATCTCAGCCAATGATAGGTCTTCATTAACCTCAATGAGGGCGCTATTGGGGTGTTGCAAGGGAATCTACTTCGCTCTAGATAATACCTGACGCATACCTCAGTCCAACTTTGAGATTGTTGAGAACGTGACATGAGTTAGCTTGACTTACAAATAGTGCAGATGAAAAAATAGCCATTAGCGTTACTTATGGGCTTTGGTTGCAGCCAGTCATTATGAAGTGGGCATGGTTACGGCTGATGTATACCACCAACTAACAAGGCCCTATTTCATAGAGCTGTTTACTGCTAAGCAACTTTTTGTAGCAGACAAAAAATGCGCAAGTAAAAGCGCAATTTATAAACAATCTAAAAGATTTGACAGCGAGCGTGCGCGTTCACAATAAGCCTTTTTAAGATATGGCGAACACAATGCTACAAAACTGTAAGGTTTGGGTAAATTTGTCTGTATACACGTAAACCAAACATTACACTCCTATCACATCCGCCATACCTCAAAAAGGCTTACGGGTTTACATTGTCATCTCCTTACAAGAGCGCTAACAATTTAGCCTTTTGCTTTGCTACTTCTGGCTAGCAATGTACTTGAAATAGAAACTGTGCTAAGGGTTGCTCTGTAAGCTTACAGGTGTTAGGAAATCTGCAGTATTTTCAACAGGGGGAGTGCGTGTGTGAACAAAATTCATGTGATGTGTAATAAGTAAAAACAAACTGCTTTTTATGGTTGTTGTTACAATTTTCTGTTGTGTGGTCATTGATGCAAGTACACAACATAAAGGCAGTCAAAACAAGATCAACTGTAATTGTGATGCTAGGGAATCTACAATTGATAGCCCCCTCGTTTGATCAAAAACTACAAGTATTGGGCCTTCGCTCAGCCCTAGACTGGGCCTGTCTTTATCCGCAAGGATAAAGACAGGTCCCTGCTGGCAGATCCAGTGATTCCATTGGACACAATGATATCATATAAACATGCAGTGACATGAGCTTTCCATAGATGCCAAAACAGTACACTGCTGTCACGTCCGCAATAGAATTTGACTGCGTATCTCTATGCGGAATGAATGAGGTCAAAGGTAAAAGTACACGCCTGTTTGGAGACAGGTCTCTGGCGTTGTTCACGAGCCTCTGAGTGTGATGTCAGATGTTCAGGCTAGCTCAGCCCCAGCGATATATCCAGGACCGCTGGGAGGGGCTTATCAGCTTGCACAGATTCTTGTTCTGGAAGTAAGTCATGCGTGCAGTGCGAGTGATGCGAGTCGAGTGTGATGCATGATGGGACTGAGTAATAATAACCAATAGACGTGCTTGATATCTTTGCCCATCCCAGTACCTTTGGATGAGGCAAGGCGCTGGGCCAGTTGAGTGACGCATGACCTGCTAATTAAAAAAACAGGACAAGTTCAAACCGCTTTTAATTTATATGACCAAAATGCACGACACCGTAAGATGAAGAGCTACACGTGAAATAAAGCCGTTTGTACAGACTTGTTGTTCAGTGCCTGAATCTAACGTCCAAACATTACCAGGGCCAAATATCATAGAGCTGCTTAAGCAAAAAATATTGCTTAACCAGCAGGATACCAGTAACAAATTTTACTTGTGACACGGTAGTTCAGCTGGTAACCTTATTCTGGTAAGCGTAATTTTGTTATGCTTAGGTTTTTTTTGTGCTGAAGCAGCTCAATGAAATGGACCCAGATTGTAACTACACGGTATCTGTACAGCAAGTAATAAGCACAATTTCATAGTTTAGTGATGTGACGCTCGCAACTCAGTGGAAGGTGTTCTTGTTTAAAATGAGACATATTTTCTGTAGCTTTCAGCAAAGCAGGGATTCCTCAGCTTTTAATCCGGCTTGTTGACCATCCTCCATACGATATCACAGCCCAGGTGGGCCGCTGTGCACTGCAGGTCTTCCACCATCCACACCCCCATTGACTGATGACCACCGAGTCTACATCCCCACGTCGAGTAACGACAGAGACGAATCATCTTTAGGTAGCCTTCCAGCCAATCAACACAGAGGCCGCAGAACTAAACCTGAGCAGTTGCTATTTAAAACACACACGTACACGTAGTAGACACACTGTTTGTAAAAAAAAAAAAAAAAACTGGACCAAAAAACTTTGTCATATGATGCTTGATTGCATCTTCTCCATGGTGTTTTTGCCGTGAGTCCTCCTGAGCGCGCTGTTGTTTGTGTTCACATCGCCCCCGTCATCCGGGCAGCCATTGGCCAACATGACCTTTACACAATCGTCCGCCCCGATGCTCCGGGCGTAGGCGAGAGCCGTCCTGCCGTCAGCGTCCACTGCCTTCACGTCTCCGTTGTACTGTAAAGAAATGATCACAAATGAGTCAACAGGTTGCAAAGATAAAAATGTACACAGACTAATGCAATTGTTAGGCACATAATTCCCTGCTTCCGCAAGCGCCAATTTTTGCTTTTGGAGCCATGAAGTTGGGCCCTGGGTGATTGAAAGAATGATCTGAACACTCACCCAGACTAAGAGTTGCGCAATGACCACATTACCCATGGCACAGCTGAGATGTAATGCTGACCTGCCGTCTCCGTCACCGTAGTGGTAGTTAACGTCATCTTGACTGGCATGTATTAGTATCAGCATGACGGAGCGTACATCCTCCTTGATCACAGCTTCCATCAGTTGCTATACGGGTTGAAAATCAAGTGCAGGATTAGTAAGCATTCAATTCAGAAGTTTCAGTCTTGTAGATGTTACATGATTACATGGTCTGTCCAAACAGTTTTTGGAATGTGTCTCCCGAATCCCCCCAAAAGCTAGGAAGATTGGGGCAAGACAGGGCATAGCCTTGGTGTAGATTTGAATGGACATTTCAGGGATATTCAATCACAATTTGTCTGTTTTCAAAGGGCAAAATTTTTGGAAATCATAATTAAGTAGTACCAATGCCAGGCCAAAATTGAGAAAATTGCTTTTAAAGAGCATGCAGTTGCATATCGTAAACTTGCACCAAATCCTTTGCACTAAACAAATTTGGTTTTTTAAATATCAGTCAAAAATAGTGACAAATGTTACTAATGGAACTTCAGCATTAATGTCACATCGTCACCATCTTGGAAGTATAACAATAATGAAATGATGGAACGCATGTTCCACTTCAACGATGGCGCCGGGGTGATGTCCACTTCCAGACTATCCTCTGCAAAACCTCATCTTGACCTCCGAGCGAGGGCGTCCTACTGCAGTGGCGTCAAATAAATAAACTAACGCAGATCAATTTAACAGCCTACCTGTCCCAGCGGTCTGTCTGTGAACGGTGGTGGAGCTACAAATTCCTTCTTCTCATATTTTGCCCTGATCCATTTTTCCTTTTCCTCCCTCCCGGATGCCACAGGCGGCCTCGTCTGGTTCCGTAACGACCCCTCCCACACAGTGTTTGTCACCGTGTTGCCTATGGATAGCATGACCGCTGTTAACTCGGGCCTGTTGGTCACAATAACACACACACACAGTTTAAAGGGTCTTTGCATCTTTTGTAGGACAAAAAACACAATGTCCACAGATTTACACTAAACTTACACAGTTTGAAGATAATGATAGTAGAAAGCTTCCACGAAAATATTACGTGCTGAGGTGCTGTAGTTTTTGGTAAATGAGTAAAACAATGTCATGAAAATAATTTCCGTGTCATGAGACGAAAATTATTTTAATCATTTACAAACATATTTTCATGACATTGTTTTACTCATTTCTCAAAAACTACAGCACCTCAGTATAAGTAATATTTGAAGGGAAGCTTTCCACTATCATTAACTTCAAACCCTGTAAGTTTAATGTAAATCTATGGACATTTTGAAAAGGTACCCAAATCCTTTAAAGAGTAGGTACATGTCTGGTGGCATTAAAAACTTACTTGGTTAGAAGTACAGCTGGTATAAAACATTTTGTGGATCAGTTCACTTTGAAGTGTTGTGGTCATGAAAAAATGTTTGTTTTTTATCCACTAATATTTGAATCTGAGAGTCATTACTGACAGTAATGTTACTCAGATTGTGTATTCCAATTACAGATCATTCTTCCTGCATGGACTACTACTTTGGCTTAGTAACTGGATAGGAATACTCACGGCCACTCGTCGAGTTGTAATGAGCGCACTCTTGAGACATGTGAGCCCAGATTTCTGTGGATCCCCGAGCACTCGATGCATATTAGAGCACCCAGGTTGAGACTAGCCCAGTCTGGATCTGTCATAAGATTCAAACATAAAGTGATGAAAACACATGACGCTTAAACATGGCTCGCCAATTTGGTAACGGGACGGCAAGATAAATACTAAAGCTGTTTGGTAACATACATGTACAGGATTGGAGTGTTTGAGGCACATTTATCTGTTAATGGTTACCATGTCATCTCGAAGATGACTTTCAAAGGGCAGTCATAAATAAATAAATAAAAAAATTAAAAAATTAAAAAAATTTACAGATAAACATGTAAACCTATACATAAATATTTAAAAAATAAAACAGAAGGATAGTAGGCCTATATTATGACAAGCATATTACAATGCAAACGATGGCAATAATGCAAATAAGGTAATATATAGTATAACACACCTCTTGCTTGTTCTGTATTCTGGTTGGCTGAAACACGGTCACAAGGGGTGAACTAATTTAGTCTAGTGATCCCGCGCGAGTGTTTTAGTGAAAATAGTGCCTGGTTACAGCGCCCTCTCTTGACTGAAACCGTGAACAGCAACTACAAAACTTCCTTTCTTTTCCAGATTTCTGTTCTTATTTCACATTTAACACCAAGGTTTGTTACAAGACGCATATTGACTGGCATAATTCAGTAACTAGTGTACGTCTATTCCCCCTCGGGCCTGTGAGTGACCAGAAGAGCGTACTATTTCCCTTTTCTAGTCACTCGAAGTCCCTGGGGGAATAGACGTACACTAGTTACCTCATTGCCAGTCAATATGTGTACATACAAATGCAATTGCAACACACTCTCGTTATAAAACAATTACACACATATTGACTGGCATTATTATACAAGCACAACAAAAAGTCATGTACAAAATTCATCAACTCTGACCACTATAAAACTCTACAAAGAAAGCCTTCAACAAAGTTAGAAATATGACATCATTATGAAGGGAGCGTCTCAAAAGTAGGAACGGTTGGAACATTCCACAGGGAATACGACAGCGATCCAATGGGCATATGGCAACGATCCTGTGGGAACACGCAATGATTGATGATTGATCTCGACAAGCACTAACGGGAGTTCGCTGTACACTGACGTAACACAACAAACCAATTGAAACAATACAACCGAGTTGTGAATGTTCCCGTAGGAACGTGAATGTTCCCGTAGGAACATACCGCTGGGAATACAGTATGCTTCCGTTGTTCCCAGAGGATCGCTGACTGGGAAACACTCTGCCGATCCGCGGAGCACACGCGCTATTCCCACTGAGAACAGTGTATAGTGCCCACGGATCGCTCGAGTATTCCCGGCGGAACATTCCCTTGGGCATATAGCCGTTCCGACTTTTGAGACGCTCCCTAATAAACATGTATCACTCAAAGTGACTGATACAGTGTACCATACAAGTTTGATATTAAATCGGGACCACTAATGAAGTGAGCCAGGCATGCACGAATATCAATATATACATTGTATTTGGCTGTTATTGCCCAATACTGCAGTTAGATTCCAGTTACTGCAGTTAAATTCCATTTAAGCATGGTGTCAAACTCAATACAGAGAGCTTGTGGTGTATGATACCTTGCAGTGACACCACAGCCAGCTACTTCAGGGTAATTTCAAAAGACAAATAGAGGCTTGTCTTGAAATGCCCAATGACAATAAACAAACCAGAACAAAAACAATGAACAAACAAAATATCAACAATTTCAGACTTCCTCCAAAGAGGAATGCAATGAACAAAAATAATAATTACGATAATAACAACAGTTATATAAAAGGTATTAATAACAATATCAATGGCAAAAGGAGCTTTGCAGAATGACAACATCAATATTACATAACACAGCTGGGCCCAATTCATAAACCATGTAAGCACAAAAGCTTTACATTGTATAAGCATGGAAATCTCTTGCTTACCAAAAGTAGGTTACCAGTCAAACTAATGTGCACTTACCATTGATGTGAATAGTACACCAACAATTTCTTGCTTAGCATAGGAATTTGCTATTTAGAATTTCCTGCCAAACAGCATTATAAAATTGGGCCCAGTTTGGCAACAAAGCAGAAACGCATTAAAGAAACAATTTGAAATATTTTGGGGGGAATGATTTTGTTCTTTTTTTTGCACTCACTTGGTGAACTGCAGTCCACACACATATTATTTCCAGCAACTTTCCGAATGGTCTCGACGGCAGCAGACCTCTCCACGTTAGTCATGAGGCCTTTGGCGCTGACGTTGGCCTGTAGACATGCTAGGATCTGCTGTTCGATTGCCGTCACCCAAACATCACGCTCCTACGAAGAGACAAAAAACACAAACCATAAATGATGCACCGAGTATATTATGCAATTAGATCAACTCATGGGACAAACACGTTGGAATGCAGAAATGGTATTTTTCTAATAAAACATATCACAGGTAACAAACAATAACACAAACAAGCACCATATTGTAGCATTGACCGTGGGTTGCGTTGTACACAGTTTAATGACACAACTGAAGGTACAATTAACTGCCTTTTCTTTCCGTTTCTTTGGAGGTTTATTCACACACAAGTCATAAAACTACACGAAGCAGAAAGCTAAGCCAGAGAGCGCCCTCTCTGGTGAGCAGATATACCGATCGGCCTGCTTGAGTTGCCAGCGGTGCTATAATGGGGAGTCGTGCTGGCGCCCCCTACCGGTCGATCGGCACCGCTGCTACACTATCAATTAATGTACAGATACATGTACATGTATGAGAAGGTCATTATAATGTAGTTATTGTTATTGCTTTCATCTTACTTATACATGTACATGCACCGTCATCACCGTACATGCACCGTCATGCACCGTCATCTATAATGTGTATACTTGTATAATAATAACAATAACTATCTAGCATAAAAACACATGAAAATTCAAAATTTACAATAACAAAAACAGTGGCCTTACAAAACACACCAAGAAACACAGAGAAGTTAATACAGAAAAATACTAAAGACTAGTATTGTAGAAGAGAAAAACCTAGGCATAAAAATAAAACATATTGTTGTTTGATGATGAATCGCAGAAAGGCAGGTTCATTGAAATTCTTACAAAAAGGCCATTGTTTGCTGAGGCTGAACACCTTTCAATCATAGCCGTCCCCCCCCCCCCCCACACCCACCCTCTCCCCACAGGCATCTAGCAATACATTCCGTTTATGATAATGAGTAAGACACAGTCTTCCTGCAGACTTAAGAAATTTGAACTCTATAGCTGTTTGTAAACCACTTCTCAAAACTTATCTTTTTAATGTTGAATACAACTAGACTTGTTAAATTGTTTGTGTACATTGATTCATGCATTTTTGCTGTGAGTTGTACATGTACCTTCTGTACTAGTTTAAAGTTTTGCCTGGTTTGATTTGTTTCAATTTCTTATCTTTTTAGCATTTTTTTGTTGCTTTTAATAATGTATAGTGTTCTAACCTTTGTATGTACATGTACAATGCCTTTGAGCATTTTATTGGATATATGGCACTTTTATTATGTATGTAACTACAATACTGGCATTCAAACTGATACAAAAGCACGACAGCCACAAATACATGTTGCAACCTTGACCTTGTAACCCTACTCAATCCCAAACACAATACCCAACAGGCTACGATGTCAAACACTCCTTAAATGTGTCACCAAATTATCAAAATGAGATTTGTGTAGCCTTTTGTGCGGAGCTGTTAAACGTTCCTCACAGACTGAGGTTAAAGGCACTGGGGTCGATTTCACAAAGAGTTAGAACTAGTCCTAACTTAGGACTAGTCCTAGGAGATATACAAAACGTATGGCTCATCCTAAGTTAGGACTAGTAACTCGTCCTAACTCGAGATAAGACTGGTCTTAACTCTTCGTGAAATCCACCCCTGGGCACCTTTTGGTAAATGTCAAAGAAAAGTATTCTCACTTGGTGTAGCCCAAAATATGCACGAAATAATAAATCTGTGAACATTTTTAATCAATTAGTCATCAAAACTGCAAGAGCACAAATTTGAGTGCTCTCAGATGCATAACAAACAAGTCTTTTAATATTGGAGTGAGAAATTACCTCTTTATTAAAAACTACATTACTTCAGAGGGAGCCGTTTCTCACACTGTGTTATATGACCAACAGCTCTCCATTGCTTGTTACCAAGTACGTTTTTATGCTTACTATTATTTTGAGTAATTACCAACAGTGTCCACTGCCTTTAAGGGCTGCCATTCCAGAACAGACCCCAGACTGGCTGGCGTACCTTGATGTAGACCCCCGCTGCAGGCGCACCATAACAAACAAGTGTGCAACAAGTTAGACTGTCTGCTCACAGCTCAAGGTGGTATAACGCCTTTCCTTTTATCCGATAAACAGTTATATTCAACACATCTACAGGTGTGCCGACACACACGACACACGCATCAGACAAGATGGCCACATGCTATAAATGTCTCAATGACCGAGAAAAAAGCGCCAACTGTTACAATTTACAACCCCAAGGTATGAGATGGACTATGGTTCTGGTATTTTGGGGGGAAAATTTAATAAATGATAACTTACCTCAGCAGATGAGACTTCAAAATTCCACTGCCTGTTGTCCAGTGAAACGATGACAAATTCATATTCGTCTGTATCTGTACAAAATATAAGAAAGAAAGTTCTAATCAGTACTTGTTGTGATTCAAACAATCTACTAGTCAATCAATTAATCAATAAATACATGTGTAAATCAATCAATCAATCAATCTACCAATAAATCAATCAATCAATCAATCAATCTTCCAATAAATAAATCAATCAATCAATCTTCCAATAAATAAATCAATCAATCAATCTTCCAATAAATCAATCAATCAATTAACCAACCAATCTAGCAATTAATCAATCAACCAATCAATTAACAAACCAATACATAAATTAATCAATCATCAATCAATCATTGACCAATCGGTCAATAAATCAATCAATCAATTAATTAATCAATCAATCACTAAGTCATTAACTCAATCAATCACTACTAAATCAATAAATCAATCAATCAATAAATAAACAACACTTTAAAATACACAAACAAATCAACATTTTACACTGTTTTAGTTTGCATGTCTGCAAAAGATTGTTGGGTTGATCCCTTTTTCCCTCTGCAGGGCATCTCAACATACTAATAGTTATTCTCCAGAAGACGATCAGAGCATACTGATCGAAACGTCGAGTTGAAACCAACGGTTCTTTTCAGAACCACCCCAACTCATAAGAGATAGTCATTACATGGTGTTACTGCAAACCTTTCTATATATACTAATAATTGTTGTATTCCTTTGTTAACTGTAGTTGTATCTTTACAATGCCAACAGCTGAAAGCTAAACGAGAGCTTCAAAATAAGACAAAATTTATTTTTAGCACATAATGTGTTTTTTCCTAGCTTGTCCAAACTACTTTCGTCATAATACTATTTGATTTGAAAATCGCTATTTGTAGAACATAAATCTCAGGAAGAAAATAGCCATTTTCCTTTCATTTTCTTGGGAGTTGTGATAAGGAAACCTGTTAAAACATAGCCATTGTATTTTTAGATTTAAGAACAATATTCTTTGTACTTTGCAGCTCTATGAAATTGGGCCCATGGGAGTTGTTGTTCCCTAGATCGTCTCTAACCTTCTTGTTGATTTGATGTGTCCACATTCTTGCCTCCTCCAGAGCTCCTCATCCGTCTGTGTTTCTTCTTAGACGATTCCTTCCCTCCTACGAGATTACCCATTTGGGGGAACGCCATCGGCGTGTCCATGCCATTAGCAATACCTAATTCAAATAACACAAACAAAATCTTTATTTTTCTTCATCTCGGCTTTATTTCAAACCAACTGTCAGAACAAAACTTCATTATTTTGAGCTGACAAAAATGTAAAATATCGAACAATTGATGAATCAATCTAAAATTGTTTGAAATTGAGAATTTGTTACTGATGGGTTGTTATCAAGATTTATTACGAGTGCCTGCAGCGACTTTTGGAAATTTCTGTAGTGTCTATATGAATAACTGCCGGGTGTTGTTTCTAGCATTGTTTTATAAAATAACAAAATAATAAAATAATAATTGTAATGTGCACATATCCACCCTGATGGGTGTTCAAGGTACTGAATTATCAAGAGCCCTCTGGTGCTCTATACCAAATCAGTTTCAGGGCCCAATTTCATAGAGCTGCTAAGCACACAAATTTGCTTAGCATGAAATTTTTGCCTTGGTAATGACAGGATAACCAACCAAATTTGCACATGATTTTCAGGATAAGGAAACAACAGCTGAATGCCAGTAACAAGCAATGTGCAATAAATGGAAATGTGTTTGGTAACCTTGTTTTTATCAAGAAAGAAATTTCATGCTAAGCAAATTTGGGTGCTTAGCAGCTCTATGAAATTGGGCCTGGGTCATTAACTTGTAGGGCAACTCCCAAATGAATACCGTATATATAAGTTAAAAAAACGGAACAATATAACTTTGGTAATATCTTCTTTAGTCTCAAGGCCTAAACAAAACCCCCATAAAACACAAACAACAAACAACACCTTTGATGAGTAATTGGCAAATTCTTTGAAGCGTTCACACGATAAGTAACCCCAAACAAATTAATTGAACGGCAATGCACTCCATGCTGTTATTGTGTGTTAGTCATACTTTGACAACCACTGTGCTATGTCAGTATGTAAATCATTTCCTTAAAGATGAGTTAGAACAAAAACCTTAGAATGGTATATGCCTACTATTATTATTTGTACTCGAGACTTGACAAGACTCTGATGGATTTCAGCACAGTGTACACTACACAGTCTACAAGTACATACACTGTACTTTATTTAAGGTAAACCTGCTATAGTTTTTTGAAATTCTGATTTATTTGGGTGTGTTCAACCAAAAAGCCTATCACGCGCGGCCAGCAGTGGATTTCACAAAGAGTTAGGACTAGTCTTATCTCGAGTTAGGACCAGTTACTCGTCCTAACTTAGGACTATCCATGCAATTTGTATATCTCCTAGGACTAGCCCTAAGTTAGGACTAGTCCTAACTCTTTGTGAAATCCACCCCTGTAGTTGTTAAAAACACTAGACACCTTTGGTAATTGTCAAAGACCAGTCTTTTCACTTGCTGTATCTCATCATATGCATGAAATAACAAACCTGTGAAAATTTGAACACAATTGGTCGTCGGAGTTGCGAGATAACTATGAAAGAAAAAAAACACCCTTGTCACACGAAGTTGTGTGCTTTCAGATGCTTGATTTCGAAACCTCAAGTTCTTAACTTGAAGTCTCAAAATCAAAATCGGGGAAAATTACTTCTTTCTCGAAAACTACGTCACTTCAGAGGGAGCCGTTTCTCACAATGTCACATAATATCAACTTCTCCCCATTACTCATTACCAAGTAAGTTTTTGTGCTAATAATTATTTTTAGTAATTACCAATAGTGTCCACTGCCTTTAAAAAAAAAAAAATCACACAGAGACACAAATGGGGAGCTCCCCTAACATAGGGCTGGATAGCTCAGTTGGAAGAGGACAGCAAGCAATCTGGAGGTTGCAGGTTAAAGTCCAGTCTCTAGAAAAACTTGTCTTTAAACACTACATTTGTAGCTCAAAGTGGTTGAATATAAAACCTTACTAACTAATTGAACTGTCTTCACCATTGTGCACATAAAACACATTGATGATTATCTGAAATTATCTGCAAACATTTGTGAACTTCGAAATTCTGGGATAGTGCCCATTTGAAAAAAACAAAACAATATCTAGCATTTTAAAACATGTACAAAAACAATCTCATGATCAATTGTTTCAACAGTGTTTTTGATTGGTCCACAGATAAACTTGTCGGGTCAGAACAAAAATGCTACATCTCGATTTTGCAAAAACGTTGTAGCACAATAATGCACAATAATAATGCATGTGTAAAAACATCGGTGCAGACTTGGTTATTTGTGTACAAGATACAACGTTTTAATAATTTCAAAATCGAGCATACATGTAGCTACATATGTACCACCTAAGGAGATACTGTACACATTTTGTTGTGGTGACCCCCTGAATTGTTTATCTCAAACAAAATAAAATTTGGGATGGTAGTATTCTTCAAAATAACAATACTGTTCGATTCCTTTGTAATAGTAAAGATGTGGGGGCAACAGATCTGCGCATCATACATGTAGTTTGTATTTGCTTTTGTTGTCCTTGCCCAACTCGGGGTATATTGTCTTGTATTTTTTTTTGTACTGTTATGGCAAACAAAATAACAATAATATTCAAAATATAACGCAGGTGACATTTGTAGCAATGGGTCCTGGATTCAGATGGTAACGATCAATAATTAAAAATAAAAAGATGAAGTGAACGCTAGATTGCTCATCCAGGTCATGCTTAATTTCAAAATCACTCTATAAAAAAAATCACTCGTTCCGGCGTTTCATTTCAGTAAACACAAAATCAAACCACATGCCGTTCCCGTCTCACGCTCAGACATGATGCCAAAGATCGTCTTTAAAAAATAAAAAACACTGTGCAGAATATAAAAAACGGTTGGCCTTACCAAAGTGGGAATAATAGTAGAAACCGGGACACCACATGCGAGAATAAGAAGTTGATAATCATTAGTGAATATTTGTGGTTTAAAGGGTCTACGTATGTACCTTTTTCTAACACAAAACACAATGTCACAGATTTACATTAAACTTACACAGTTTGAAGATTATGAAAGTAGAAAGCTTCCCTTGAAATATTACTTACTGAGGTGCTTTAGTTTTTGAGAAATGAGTTAAACAAATAATTTTCGTCTCAGTTTTAGCATGTAAAAACGTATTTACCAGTTATGCTATGGTTTTGGTATAATATTATAACTGGTTAATGGGATTGTACATGCTAAAATAATTTTCTTCTTCCTGAGGCGAAAATTATTTTGTGACTTGTTTTACTCATTTCTCAAACACTACACAACCTCAGTTAGTAATATTTGAAGGGAAGCTTTCCACTATCAATATCTTCAAACCCTGTAAGTTTAATGTAAATCTGTGGACATTGTGAAAAAGTACCCGAATCCTTTAAACTTGCTCTGGGTAGAATTCATTCATATTCACATACATGTTCCAAAGACTGGGTGTAAAAAATGCATCTTATACATGTTTAGCGCTCATGTCTGTCACTCAGTGATGCTTATGGCACTTCAGCATTCAGCATTTTTCCTGCAAGGTTTATGGAGCTACGGTTTCAAAATATGAGACCTTTTTCTTTACATTGCGCCATGTAAACCTTTTTTTAATGATTATTAAGAATATAAACCATCTGAAGGTTTAGTAATTCTTATACAAAGATATGACACAAGAAAATTAATAAATTAATAAATTAATAAATTAATAAAAATGACAAACAGAACACATGAATATATGAAAACACTATGATCCACCTACCAGGGGTGAGAGTCATTACTAACGAAAAAGTTTATAGGTTGGATACAAATTCAAAGGTATGTTAAAATTATGCCATTTCTACCGATTGGAAACCCCTGAGGTTATAGATTCCAAGGAGCTTTTGGAAACAGTATCCAAAGCACTAGAGAAGTAGACCAGTGAGCAGGATTTCTTTATTTGTGGAAAAAAATATTGTCTGATTTTCTTCACCAGGCCAACATAAAAAGTCTGCATTCAGCCAAAAGTCTGAACAATCTCATCCCTGACCTACATGTAGTATAAAATCTTATTCATGAAGTTGATCCGGGCAACAAAAAATGTCCGTGTAGGCCAGTTCAGAATTTTTGTTGTACTCGATGAACGTGAATAATTATTTGAACAGAACAACCCATTGGGCTTTGCACCTCCATGCATCTAAAAGTCAATCAACATGTCTAATAAGTATGTAACTGTTCTCTATATTAAAGTCTCATTGCAAAAACTAAACAACGTGCTGCCATTTGGAAAGCCACGCCATGTATTTTGTGTGTAGTTACAGAGCATTGTTTGCCAGAGGGGGATGCATTCACATTTTACAGAACACATCACCCCAAAAAGCGCTGTTGATGGAAAGTTACTACAGTGGACGATGAATTACATGAATTATCATGAGTTAACAGTACCATGGTAACTTAAAGGAACACGTCGCCTTGAATAGGTTGAGTCGGTCTTTGAAAAGCGTTTGTAACCATTTGGCATTAAGCAGGTCATTCTTCAGCCAGTTGTACGATGCAGTTTTGTTGATTACTATTTTTATTTATTATAAAGTTTTATTTTACAGCATCAATTCAGTCCTATCATTACTAACATGTAGCTTTGCATTAATAGTTGAGAAGCTACTCATGCAGTGCAGAAATCAAACTTTGGCAATTCTGAATGTGCGAAAAGCTAATGTTAGTTTGGTGCTTCGGGGACCTTTAAACGGTCCGCTTTCTTATATCAGCCGGAAAGGGATAAGACACATGAAGTACGCTACATGTATATGCCCTGTGCAAATAACAATTTTTCATCATGCAACTAGCCTTTGAATTGAAAACCATAGAAATAAAAGAATGAATACAAAATTGGAGTTGTAATTGAATTTTGATCTCGTGCCAGTACATGTAAAAAAAAATGGCACCAAGATCTTCTTTTTTTTTTTTTTTTTTAATCCAAACTGGTTGTAGAAGCCAGATTTAGAGCTCCCTTGACTGAATTTGCAACCAACAATCTGTTGAATTGTTTATTTCAAGTTTGTTGGCCTTTGTATTGAGTCAGTTGAGGCATTAAAAAAAAAAAAGGTAACAATTTTTACAAATACAATTTTTTGTAACACGTTTACTTTATAAAGCAGGAATTTCTGTCACAAATCAAAATGTCCCAGTTGAGTTGCTGTTCAATGTTTTGGCTTTAGAAGATTTGGAAAGTCAGTTATTAATATTACTTTGTTTAATTTATTACCATTGCAAAACCCTCTGTTATAACGTCTAGTTAGTAATACAATAATATAAGAAATGACAAAGGACTTGAGTTCCAATTATTCCCTTGGGAGGTAAACAACTTTGCTAAATTTTACTTGACAATACCCAAGAGTCCAAAGTGTAAATGCTCAGAGATTCCTAATCTTGTGAGAAAAGGTCTAATTCTAGCTGTTATTTATGTGAGCAGAACAGGACAGTTTCCTTTTACACAAACGGTGACTTTGATTTGAAAGCCAGTAGCTGCGTCTTGTGAGTTGTGAGTTCCTTTGGGGGGGGGGGGGGGGGGGGGAGTTACAATTGGGTTACCATGAACACCCATCCAAGCATGACACTTAGGTCTGCCCTCCGGGTGGTCAGCTGGCCAAATTGCTTGTCATCAAAATACCAGGGCCCAATTTCATCGTGCTACTTTAAAAGCAGAACATATTGACTAACGATTGTCTGCTAAGCAAAAATGAGCAGGATACCAGTCACAGATGGTACATGTATCTGTATGCGAATTGGTATTTTGGCAGGTAACCTTATACTTAGCATAATTTTGTTGTTCTCATAATAAGCACTGGGGTTTGTGGTTCTATCGGTATGCGTACATGTATTATTGAGTCACCGAACAACCTGCCATGATTTTTTGGAATTTCGGAATGCTCACACTTTCATACTCCCATTGATCCTCCTACAATGAGAAGCAATGGTGGCAGCCTGCTCATTCTTGTAAGCCACATTTGTATGAACAAAATTGTAAAAGTCTGGAATTAGGTGTTACAAAGTAACCATTGGAAAAAGGGAGCATAAAATCCAGTACCATCTGTCCCTCTTTGTGCGGAGAAACCAATCATAGCTCGATAAGCAGGATGTCTGTGCACGCTTGGAATAAGAATGTCCAGGGGCCTTTCTGAAACCCCGGCTTTGGCTCCGTCTCTGGCTTGGGCTCCACGCGCTGCGTACGCAGTGGAAATGCAGCGAGTATGAACCAGCCTTCATGTCTGTACTTTTTAGAGCAGCGTGTACTTTGCACGCGGTGGTAGTTCGAACATTGAAGTTTTCCCAAGGTTTGAGAATTGCCCTGGGTGGATATGCAAGTCAGCCGTCTGACTGACAACAAAATATTAAGGCTGCTCTGAAAAAATATACTTAAAGATGCTACATGTATGTCAGATTTTTGGCCCCATACATTAAAACGAAAAAAAGTTTAACTTTTACTTTTAATGGTCAGGAACCATGACAAAAATTTAAAACGTTTCTTATAAAACACATAAGAATTGGTCACGTAATATATTGTCGGGATCCCAACAAAAACTAATTTTGAGTACATTATTTCACTGCTACTAATAATTGTTGGACTTTTTCGAGCAATGGCTCAAATGAAAGCTTCTAACTTTTTCAACCCACATCAAAATACCTATTGAATTTTAAATCAAAATTTTTGGGTCAAATCGGCCAAAAATCTGACATAGCATCTTTAACTTAAATTTACATGGATTTTTAAAATCTTTGAGTGAACACGGGTCAGTTTGCCTACCTGGGGTAACGGATGAGTTGGAGATGACCACAGAGTCCCACACGGCATCCCTCGGTAGGGACGTGGACTTAGCGTTAATCTCCTGCCTCTCCTTGAACGAGTGGAAGTTGACCCCGCCGTCTTTGGCAAATGCTGCTTGGTTAGCGTGCATATTCCCGCCTGTAAAAAAAGACCCAGCAGGGAAGGAGACAACATGATATAATATGAGGTTTAAGTGATAAAAAAGATGGCAGGAAGGATTATCTTAAAGGGAAGGTACATGTTTGATTATCACTCTTAAAAGTAACAGCAATAAAATCTTACTTTGTTTTAGTAAAACAGCTAGAGAATCATTTCACTTTGAAGTATTATTGTTGCGAAAAAAGATATAAGTTTTTATCCCCAAATAAGAATATGAGAAACATTGTGTGGATTTTCCCCACAAATTTGAGCTCAGCATTGTTGCAGTGCCAATGCCTTTCTTCATGTGTTTATTTGGTCTTCCTTTGCTTGTCTTTTTGAGTACAAACAGGAATCCAACCAACTGAAAACACAAATTGTCTAAAAACACCATGTGTCTATTTTTTTTTCTCGATTCCGAATCCACTTGACCTGAAATGACCTTTCGTTATGCCTCCCATTTTGAATTCTACAATACCTGTATGCCCCGATATCGTCATTGCACGCATATTGTTGGAGATTCCATTGGATCCGGGGGCGCTCTTGCTCGGTGACCCACCAGGGTTATTACGGACAACCTGTGGCCTCCTACCAGGAACTTTGACTGTGGTGTTCATCAACAAGATCTCTTTGCCGTGGATGTTGTTCATGTAGTCCTGTGGGTTAAATCATAGACAGGTTGAGGAGAGCATTCAACCCTTTATAGACCATAGTGGCCACAAACGGCTTGTACCAAAATGCCAATAACAGCCACAAGCGGCTTGTACCAAAATGTCCATAGTGGCCACAAGCGGCTTGTACCAAAATGCCCATAGCAGCCACAAGCGCCTTGTACCAAAATGCCCATAGCAGCCACAAGCGGCTTGTACCAAAATGCCCATAACAGCCACAAGCGGCTTGCACCAAAATGACCATAGCAGCCCCAAGCGGCTTGTACCAAAATGCCCATAGCAGCCACAAGCGGCTTGTACAAAAATCCCCATAGCGGCCACAAACGGCTGCAAGGTTTGACCTTATTCCATTCACATAAAGAAGTCAAAGCAAAGGTCTTGTCCAGATATGAAATTTTCCAATGCAGTATGTTAACATACATTACATGGTATCAACATTTTTTAAAGGCAGTGGACACTATTGGTAATTACTGAAAACAATTACTAGAATAAAACTTTTCTTGATAACGAGTAATGGGGAGAGGTTGATAAAACATTGTGAGAAACGGCTCTAGTTTTCCAGAAAGAAGTGCTTTTCCATGAATTTGATTTCGAGACCTCAGATTTAGAATTTGAGGTCACGAAATCAAGCATCTGAAAGCACCAACTTCGTGTGACAATGCGTTTTGTTCTGTCATTATTATCTCGCAACTTCGACGACCAATTGAGCTCAAGTTTTCACAGGTTTGCTATTTTATGCATGTTGAGATACACCAAGTGAGAAGACTGGTCTTTGACAATTACCAATAGTGTCCACTGTCTTTAACACGAAACAAAATGTTCTATTTCATATCGTTACTGTGAAAATTTTCACTGAAAAAAATTAGACAATATTTAACAATGTCTCTGCGTTTTGTGATTATTACAGTCTACATGTATTAAGGATTAAGATGCTATATATCTTGTGTAAAGTTGTTTTAAACAGAAACATCCATTTTCACCAAAAAAGAACGAAGCATGAAGTCTGTCTCAAAGAGAAAAGTGAACACCTTAACCTTGGATCAAATGTCTTAACTTTCTGCGTTGTATTTCAGGTTACCCTTCTTTTGGTGGTTACAGTGTAGTGTAGGTTAGTTTAGTGACGACTGCTAATTGACAAACATAGTTCATTGGTGATCATAGCGGAACTTTGTGTGAACCATCTGATATCATCTCAGATCCTTGTTATTTGTAGCTGAAGAAGGGATTTCACTTTCACTTCTATAGTACATTTTATATAGCGCTTATTCAGAGATCAAAGAACTTTACTGAACAAATACATGTACATACAAAGGCAATATACATGTAAGAAACAAAAAAGACAAAACAATTGGTTATGCAAAAAGATGAGTGTAAACAACTTCTTGAAGGAATGCTGTTTGGAAGAGCATTCCATAAAACATGTCCTGCAACATAGGAGGAATAGACCGATCCATTAGGCTCCGCCCACAACTCACGTGTGTGCAAGAACACGTAAGCCTCTCCAATGCCTTTCTGCACAACTCTGCTGCGCGCGCCAAGCATACGCGCACGCATGTTGGACTTGATTTGTCAGATCTTCGTTGCATTGTGATTGGTCAATACGCAATGGGGCGGAGCTTAATGGATCGGTCTATTGTCATCATAAGAGCAGCTAGTTTTTGGATGGTGTAGCCTTTTTTTTTACATTGTTTTTATGGGAGATCGCATAACTTTTTAATGGTAACCCTGTTACAGTCTAAGGATGTACATGTAGGCATGGGTTACATCCACTAGGAACCTGGCTTGTAGAGCAGAATGCACTTAACTTCCCAAGTTTTTACAAAGCAATTATGCTACAGTGCCTTGCTCAAGGGCACAGGTGTCATGACTGGGATTCAAACCCACACTCAGCTGCTGACAACACCAGGGCCCAATTTCATGGCTCTGCTTACCGTAAGCACAGAACCGGCGCTTACGGAAGCAGGGAATTCTGTGCCTTTGGCAAGCGTAATTCACGGGTATGCGGCGAATTTTGGCTTCTGCGCGTGCATACTTCACATTACTAGGCATTCTACACAATACTGGGCTAGCGCAGAAATTCGGCGCTTGCACATAAGCAGGGAATCGTGATCGTAAGCGCAGAATTCGGCGGTAAGCAGAGCCATGAAATTGGGCCCTCAGCTTGAGTCCAGTGAACGGACCCCTTGGCCACGACACGCCACTGTATAAACAGAAACACAGATCCACACAGATCCACCAGACAGATATTGAGGAGCTAAATTGTTAACACAATGATACAAGTAACTTGATGGTTAACAAGTAGCCAATGTAGCATTGTCTGGTGTGTGTGTTGGGGGGAGGGGAGGGGGAGGGGGAGGGGGTGGGGTATACGCTCGCATCTCTGTGCAGCCACACAGCGGTATTTCTTGATGCGTTGCATTTGGTTCAGTTGAGCACTTCTACTTGTACTCACATGTAAGCTTGGATGGTAGGTCAGCTTGCCATCGTCACATAGCGTAACGTATTTCTTTTTCCACTCTTTGTTCAGGGATTTGCTACTTCTTTTGTACAGCAAGCCCTGATCGGACACAAGGAGAAATAAAAAACAATTAATATTTTGAACAGCATTTAGTTTTTCAGTTATCAGAGGAAAAAAGGGTACTGAAAAATAAACTTGATTTGAGAAAACATAAACCATACATTTCAGTATCCTTTA
Organism: Asterias amurensis; assembly: GCF_032118995.1. Classification (NCBI taxonomy): domain Eukaryota; kingdom Metazoa; phylum Echinodermata; class Asteroidea; order Forcipulatida; family Asteriidae; genus Asterias; species Asterias amurensis. Next base: position 16,651,563 of record NC_092652.1, read on the forward strand.
AAGTTTCAAACTGATTACTAAACATCCATGAATGTCACAGCAGGCACTCATAAATGGGCAATTCCACCAAAAAGTGTCCTCGGCCCAAAAAATTGAAGTCAAATTTGTGGATTTAAATTTAAAGTAGCAAGAAAGAGTGATACCTAGTGATTTCAAATCTATGTTTGTTTCATTTTTTTCCCTTGGTTTTCCATGTTTTTCATTGTTTATTAAAAAAGTTGTTTTTGTGCCAAATTCATGATTTTTGAGAAATGTTTGGCACAATTGTCTAAAATGCCCTCCTGGTTACATTTTAGATGATATTTCAATTATTCTTGGCTTAAAACATATAACTGGTGGTAAGTATTCACAATTTTAAAGAAACTTCATTGTCAATTTATTCACAGGGTGCTGCCACTCGTTTTAATTAGCCCTTTATTACCAATTATGAAATGTAATGTCCATGACAATGCATGGTGTTTAGTTTTATATTTTAAAGCCAGTAAGAGATATTTTCATGAGACTTCATACGCAAAGCTAGTTTTTAGGGGCTAATCCTATAATGCAAGAAAATTAATAAAAAATTAATTACAACTGTGCTAACGAGCGTCATGGACATTACATTTAGCGTCATGGACATTACGTCATGGACATTACATGTATCATGAAACTTACCTTTTTGAAGGTAAATGCTACAATTTATCAATTGGACCTATTGTAGGTAAACCTGGACTAGTCAAAGAGAACATTTGTCATAGACCTCATCAGAAATTTGTTTCAAGCTCTTTTTTAGCAGCGCGTTTAGTGGCAACATCGTGCACAGATTCTACAAACTGACAGCCCAAATCCGTGATTTTCAGGTGAGTTTTCTCATGGAACTGATCTTTCCTAAAAACATTCAAGTGACATTTTCATACTGAAATGTATGTGAACTGTTGGTGAGACAAGTTTAAATGAATGTAGGACATTATAAACAGACTTTATCATCAAAGAAGACTTCGCAAGGCCTAGGCGTAATGCAGATTTGTACACATCTACGGATAGCTTGGATACAAAGAGGTCATACATAAAGTAATTTTTTATTTTTACATAATTTCAGAATGGCTAATACTTGAGTAGAGAGGCAGAACAAGTATAGAGAGAAAACAAGACAAAACATGGAAACATGATTGTGATAAACAAAGCCCCATGCAGCCAATCTTTCCCTCATTTGTTGTTCTCCGCTCTTGTTTTGCATGTCAATCTAGGTGGAACGTGTAGAGGATGACCTCAATGACTGTCTCGTATTTGGAAAACTAAGGAAGCATCTACGTTTGACCTGTTCCTCCCAAGAAGTCCTCCCAACTCATTTTAACTGATCTTCTGGGAATTGTTCACCCAGTCTTGAACATAGCAGTATCCAGATCAACTTTGAAAATTACAGAAACCTTTGATGTTTAATTTCCATTTACTGTCGTCACAAAATGTTGACGCAAGATGTTCAGTATATTACTCAAGATGAACAATCACCTTGTGAGAAACACATAAAAGGGAATTATGTTAAAGATAATTAGAAAAAAAAGGTTACTTCATGTATACCTACATCTCTGGTCTATCATAACTACTCCAAGGCAGAAGCCAGCCTGGTTGGATGTGGACGGAAAGTGCAAAAAGGGGACTTACCGAGGGGCGGGGTTTAGGTGAGATTCTGGGGGAGGTTTGGTTCTTAAAAATGTTTGGAAGAGGTTAAACATTAAGATAGGGACATTCATTATAGTTTAAAACCCATATTAAGAGCAAGGCAGCACATGGGTTTACAAATTCAGGGCAAAAGCATGATGCATCATTTTACAAGTTTGACGTAATGTCCATGACGCTAAAAATAACCCAAAATGTAATGTCCATGACGCTCTATTAAGACGTGTAACAAGAAAGTTGACAGGTTTTCTTAAAAATATTATCACTGTTCATGTTAACTACTTCCCTGTTTAGCAAATAAAAAGGTATTCTAAAAATTTTGAACTTTAACTTCACAGAGTTTTGGAATTGAGTGTGTTGTACCCAAAACCCACTTCCGTTTTTCGTAATGTCCATGACGCTCGTTAGCAGTGCTCTGACTCCTTAATTAATTTGAACTTTTCCAAATACATAGTATCATTTGACTTACTAGGACACAAGATACTAGTATCAAACACAAAACTATAAATCAAAGCTACTTGGTGTGTTTAACTGACCAACAAAGTTCTAAAAATGTCTCAAAACGTAATGTCCATGACGTGGAATTGCCCAAATACCCCTGGGTGAAGCGAAGCAATTATGGTGAAGAGTATTTCTAAAGACACTAAAGTGTCTCGACCAGAATTTGAACCCACATCCCGATGACTAAACCACCAGAACTTGAATTTGATTCTCTAAATCGCTAGACTATGACATCCTAAAAGAGCCACAGACGCACTGATCTTGCCACAGTAATTGCAATACTATGACCAAGTTCGAGTGTGCACTTTTTAGTCAACCCGTGATTGACCACTGACTAACTACGTACATGCACAGTGACGCACTCACTCTAACGACTCGTTTGGAAGTCTAGCCAACCATTGGTTTGGTATTCAACACTCCAATTGCCTTCTGCATTTTCGCTACAAAGTCACTAGTTCCCTTCTGCACTTTACATTTAGTAGCATGGAACAGGCTATCGAGACCATAAATGAAACCTGAGGCTGGTTCCAAATGGTCAACCACAGTAGTCAACCAGCCAGGGCCAAATAGAGCTGCCTAAGCAGAACAAGTAACTAAGCACAACAAAATACTGCTTATCAGAATAAGGTTACCAGCTAAACTATCATGCCACAAGTACAATTTGTGACTGGTATCCTGCTTATTTCTGTTTAGCAGCCAATTGCTAAGCAATATTTTCTGCTTAAGCAGCTCTATGAAACTGGGCCCTGGTTTTGAGTCAAAATACACGTTTAGTTTCAGGTGCTCATTAATGTAGTGCAATATAGTGACACCATACCGTGAGGATATCATTCATTACCTGCATTATTGGTATACTCCTTCCACTGCCTATACCATGCGAGGGCCGCGGGACGGGTTCAGCTCCGTTTTTGGTTTCTGTCACTTTGTTTCCTTTTCCTGGTTGCTGTAATTAGAAGAAAAACAATTTATTATTTTGTTTCTGAGAAAACACAAACTGGCCGTGGATGTCACTTTCAGCTGCAGACATGAATGATCATGCGATACTCTGAATGTTTAATGTGTGTATACAATTTTAACGAGGAAAAACATTTGTACATGTAATAAATTCATTTGAAACCAAATCAAATAAATTATCCGAAACGAATGCTAACTAATGGATTTGAGTAAAATCGACTTTGGTCTCTACCAATGGATCAAATTGTTTTGGGTTTTTTTCGCAAATAGTTTAGCTGAGGCTCTATGTATCTTGATTTTGTTCTCCCTTTAAAGTCAATAAAACAACACTGAGGCTCAACAGCAAAAATAGTCTGGCCTCCATTTGGATATAACAAAACCAGAATTCATTACTACTATCAAACACAGGGAACATGACCATAACTTGCGGCAGCCTTACCGTAAATAAGTTGGACTTCCGCCTCGATTTCCGCGTGAAATTCGGCGTGCTACTCGGACTGGGCTGCGAGGAGTCCCGACTCCCCTCCCGACTCCCACCGCTCAGATTCCTGCGCCCAGCAGTCGGCGTTGGGGGCGCTCCACTATTTGAATGATTAGTACTGGGTGCCGTGTTGGAGCCCTGGGGGTAAGGTCCTGGAATGCCAAAGTTGTTACTTCGGACGGAGTGTGGGGTGCTGGGTAGGGAGGAGCTTGATGTTGACAGAGGACCCAACGACAAGAAGTGTTGATGCTTACGCTCTTGGATTATTTGAGCAGCTGCAACAGATCAAATATTTAAATATCCAATCAGTATAAACTTCATTTGAATTCAACAATGTAACTCTTACAGGAACAATTCATAATTGGAAAAAGATGGGAAAACAGTCTTGCAATTTGATTTGGTTTTGTATGATTACACAACTTTTTGGTCTGATTATGTTGCCATGTTTAAGAACAAGAATCAACTTCCTCTGTACAAGACCAGAGTCAAAATGAAAGAACAATTCCTGAATCCTGAGACAACATGCATTTAAAGGAACACGTTGCCTTGGATCGGTCGAGTTTGTCTTTGAAAGCATTTGTAACCGTTTGTTATAAAATGCATGGTAGAAAGATATTGTAAAAGTGGAATACAATGATCCACACAAACATGCCTCGAAATTGCACGGTTTTCCTTTTACTTTGTCGACTAACACGGTCAGCCATACTGAATACAAAGCCTGACCTTAATGTACACATACAGTGTAGTGGAGGCTATTACCAGACTTTCCAAGCAATTTAATCATATTTTTTTCCTGATTTTTCCACAGGCAAAAAACTCAGAATTCAGACTAACGCAAGAAGACTATCATGTCTGTATTTAATTGAAAAATACAAGACTGCCGGACTTGAACTGTGTACTTTGGCTCAACACTGCAACCACTGGCCTCAGGCCAACAGTCCAGCGTAATTTTGAGCTCTGTAAATATATGCATGTGTAAAATGTATGTACATAAATGTTCCTCATCGCAAAGAAGATATTATTGGCAATACCAATCTTTCAGTCAATGGAAACCCTTCTCCAAAAAGTGAATTCAACGTATAAAATGAAAAGCATTGTGCATACATGCAGATGTCTATATTTGCATGCGCAACTACGCCTACTGTGTCAAATCTGTGTATACTACAAATGGTGCATAAATGTACAATATGCAATACCACTGGGACTCATAATAATTATGTCCCTATGGCCTAAATAACTGGTGCATGGAATAGATTGTGCTGCCTTCATACATGTCATATAACTAAGCACAGCCCTAGGCCTGGTTTACAGACCGTGGCTGGCTGAGTAAACTGATGAACAATCTGCTTCACTGTTCCATTTCTTAGAGCCCGCTGGACGGATTAGACTGCACTGTTAAAAGAGTGTGAGACCCAGGGGAACATGAAGGGCAGCCGATTGATGGCGCAGAGCAAAATAACAACTGCATAGCCAAAGTTACTAATTCTAAGCTACTGCATTTGTAGCCACAGCCAATAGTGGAGAGCCAATGACACTGCACAGCTTAAGTTGCCACATAACCTCAGCCACTTTATTGTAGACGCAGCCAATGGTGCAGAGTCATTGACACTGCATAGCCAAAGTTGCCACAAAGCCTAAGCCACTGCATTGTAGCCGCAGCCAATGGTGCAGAGTCTTTTACATTGCATAGCTTAAGTTGCCATATAACCTCAGCCACTTCTTGTAGACGCAGCCAATGGTGCAGAGCCATTGACACTGCATAGCCAACATTACCACATAGTCGAAGCCACTACATGTACATTGTAGCCGCAGCCAATGGTTCAGAGCCATTGACACTGCATAGCCAATGTTGCTGCACAGCCTAAACCACTTCATTATAGCTAGCCGCAGCCAATGGTGCAGAGCCATGAGATTGCATAGCCAGCTTTGCCACAAAACCTAAGCCACTGTGTTGAAGCCGCTACCAATGGTGCAGAGCCATTGACACTGCAAAGCCAATGTTGCCACATAGCCAAAGCCACTGCATTGTAGCTGCAGCCAATGCTGCAGAGCCATTGAGTTGACCAAGCCACTAAACTCACCCTCTTGGAAACCTCTATCCACATTGAGACCATGCATTGCACATGTTTCATAATAAAGACACGCCCACTAAAGACACGCCCACTAAACTCACCATCTTGGAAGACTCTATCCACATTGAGACCATACATTGCACATATTTCATAGTAAAGACACGCCCATTAAACTCTAAATCTTGGAAGACTCTATCCACATTGAGACCATGCATTGCACATGTTTCATAGTAAAGACACGCCCACTAAAGACACGCCCACTAAACTCACCATCTTGGAAGACTCTATCCACATTGAGACCATACATTGCACATGTTTCGTAGTAAGGGCATCTCTTGAGGTCAGCTGCTAGCTTCCTTGCTCTTGAGTCGTCGATGACCCTCGGTGTGTTCTGACTGACAGTATCTGAATGTTTGAAAAACACAAAATCAAGAAAGGTAATGCGTGATTATTCATTAATCTTGGACCTTTCAATCTTGTTTACATGTACAAGAAGTTACACCCGTTTCAGACAGGCACTCCAGAGTCGTGCTGAACCAAATTAATGAATTAAGTGCATGAACAATTCTACGCCTGAAACAGTTAGGAGTGACCGGACAAAAGATCAATGCAGTCGTTCGGACAGCTCTGGAGCGCCTTGGTTTCAGACGTCAAGCTTGTCATGAGCCGAGCCAATGTTAAGTTCGCCTGTCTGATCTGAAACAAAAAGTTATTTGGGTCGACCTAGAGAGGCTCCTTATCTATCTGGTTCGACGCGCCTCTGGCGCGATTGTCTGAAACGAGTGTAAGATTTTCATTTAAAGCCATTATACACTTTTGGAACAGAACAAAAAAATAAAAGATCACAGATTTACAAATAACTTTTCAGGGTTTACAGAAGGTAATGGTGAAAGACTTCTCTTGAAATACTATTCCATAAAATGCTTTACTTAAATTTGAGAAAACATTAGAACAATTATCAATTCTCGACATCGAGAATTACGGATTTATAGTAAACACATGTCATGACACGGCGAAACGTGCGGAAACAAGGGTGGGTTTTCCAGTGATTTTCTCCCGACTACAATGACTGATTGAGCCTAAAATTTCACAGGTTTGTTATTTATATATAAGTTTTGATACACGAAGTGTTGGCCATTGGACAATACTGTTGACCGTAAGTGTCCAATGGCTTTAATGGCATTTTGTACATGTAGCTCTTTTATTAAAAAATCAGGGATGAGGTTTGACTGATTTGAGCATTCCTGTAATAAACCTTGCAGGTTTTGTTCCCCTTTATTCTCGACCCAGAATATCTCAGCTGTTACAATTTAGGAGGTTTACATCCTCATGCGCTTCACCACTAATACAGTTTTAGACACAATATTCACTATTTCTTTCTCCCTTTTTTGGTTGCTCTACCTCTTTCAAGAAAACTTGAAGGCTCAAGGAGGTTTTCAGACAAATCCTGAAGATGGGATGAATCCAGAGAGGATGAATCCAGAGAAGACAACCCCTGAAGAAAAAAGCCCCTATACTATAACGATCGAACAATGTTCACTATTTCTTTTTCCCCCTTTTTGGTTTGAAAATGTGAAGGCTCAAGAAGGTTTTGGAAAAAATTCTGAAGACAGGACCATTCCTGAGAAGACACCACCTTAAGCTCTACACTCAACACTTGACAAGTACTAATGGATTCTACAACATCACATGAGGAAAGACATGAGCTATGTATGCCTTGAAGGGACTCAATTTCCGTTAACCTTCAGGAGTTCAACATTCTCACTCTTGTTTCACCTCAGGAAAGCCCAGGAGCCTGAGGTGTCGACTAAAATACAACCAGGAACTGAAGACAGGTGTCATTATTGTTAATTGGATCCATACATGAATATAACCACCCAAATGTTTAGATTAACAGAATACACTTGTGTAATCAGGGATGAGAGTCAGAAATGACACCAAAAAAGAGTCTGAAACTGGGGTCCAGATCTTTGGATATACAGTGTACATTAAAATGATAGAAACGCACACCTTTTGATCACCCCTGGAATAATAGTTTCCAAAAAGCTTTTGAGAAACATGTACATGTATTATTAGAGAAGTAGACCAAAGAGCATGACTTATTTAGGGGGGGGGGGGGGGGGGGTGACACACATTTTGATTACCAAAAGAGTCTGAATTCAGACATTTGAGCTAAATATTCCTGATGTATACAGAAAGAGGAGAACGTACATTTTTCAGTTGTATCCTTAAAGGTAGGCTCATAAATTGGTATTTGCCCATGTTATGCTGATTTTTAGGCTAAATTATACAGATAAATACAATACCAGTCACATGTGAAAGTTTCAGCAGAGTAAAGTGTCTACATGGTACTTGCTGAGATAACAGCATTACAAAAAATCATTATTTTTGCAAGAACTGTCAACCAATCCACATTTAGAGAGATGACAGTGGGTGCCAATTGCATATCCGGCTGCAGCATTTGCGAAGAAACGATTCATGCATAATTCGTTTCTCAGATTCAAATGTTTTTAGGTTAAAAATCACTTTGAAGGGAAGTAGTTTGTAATATCAATAGCTGCAGTGCTTCTCACAAAAAAAGTTCTTGTAAATTTTTCTTTTGTTTTTCTTGTCATTAACTTTTCGATTAGTAACCAAGCTACAATGTATGACCCTGCCTTTAACAGCATTTCATACAGAAACATTTCTCTGGTGAACGGATTTGGTTTAGATTTTGGAGTTCCTGAGGAATCAGATCAACATTCCTGATTTTAAAAACATTTTCATTTGTAAGTAATAATCATAATCATCCAGTTTGTCTTTTGTGTCTTATACTTAAAGGCAGTAGACACTATTGGTAATTACTCAAAATAATTATTAGCTTAAAGGAACACGTTGCCTTGGATCGGTCGAGTTGGTCTTTGAAAAGCGTTCTGTGATCGTTTGTTGTAAAATGTATATGGTTAGAAAGATATTGTAAAAGTAGAATACAATGATCTACACAAATATGCCTCGAAATTGCGTGGTTTTCTTTTTACCCTGTCTACTAACACGGTCGGCCATTTATGAGAGTCAAAATTTTGACTCCCATAAATGGCTGACCGTGATAGTTCGCGACGTAAAAGGAAAACCACGCAATTTTGAGTGATACTTGTGTGGATCATTATATTCTACTTTAAAAACATCTTTCTAACCATATGCATTTCATAACAAACGGTTTCAAACGCTTTTAATAGACCAACTCGTCCGATCCAAGGCAATGTGTTCCTTTAAATGAGTAGTGAGTAATAGGGAGAGGTTGATAGTATAAAACATTGTGAGCAACGACTTCCTCTGAAGTGATGTAGTTTTCGAGAAAGAAGTAATTTTCCACGAACTTGATTTCGAGACCTCATATTTAGAATTTGAGGTCTCAAAATCAAGCATCTGAGAGCACACAACTTCGTGTGACAAGGGTGTTTTTTTCTTTCATTATTATCTTACAACTTCATCTACCAATTGAGCTAAAATTTTCACGGGTTTGTTATTTTATGCATATGTTGAAATACACCAAGTGAGAAGGCTTGTTTTTGACAATTACCAATAGTGTCCAGTGTCTTTAAAAAAAAAAAAAAAACTGCAAACCTACAGTAATAAACCGTAAGTTACCTGTAGAACTCTCTTCACTATCCATGCATTGTATGCATAGTGAAGTTTTAATTAAACTGTCTTAAAAGCTTGTGATTTATAATCAATGCGACCGTTCAGCTGTGTGAACTCCAACATGTTCACGTGTTAGGTTACAATCCAAAATTAATGAGAATCACATTGCAGTACTGTCCTTCCCCTAGTTCTATAAGTACAATGTAATACCTTAATTACCCCCAGGCTGAATGAAATTATTAGAGAGATCTATTTGTAGGGCTGTGTCATAACACTTTAATGGGACCTTGATTGATTGGTTTCATAATTTATATTGTATGATCCATGACAGATCCAAAGCAAGCAACAACAAAAACAAAACAACAAAAACTGATTAAATAGTTTTTATGCACTGCTCTAAACTTTTTCAGTGACCGGCCAGCAGGACCAGTTACATGTAAGCCAGTTACGGTTCATACTTTCTTCCTGCGAATGCGAATGCGATGCACAACTTAAGTTTTCCCAGTGATATTCGCAAGAGAGTGTTAAACATTACCCCTGTGAATTATTCCCTGCGAATATGTGACTTCAACATTTGATCACATCTGCATTCGCAGAAAGTATGAAATGGGCTTTAGTTCAAAATTTATACTAAATAGTGATGCTTTTCCACACTGAAATACATGTAGCTAGCTGGACCCTTGGAGAAAATTCTGACAGGTCCTTTTGACTGGGCCCAGTTTCATAGCGCTGCTTAACGGTAAGCAAATTTTCATGCTTACTGTAGCAGAACAATTTGCTTAAGCCTTTGTGTATTTCACAGGTTAGCAGACAAATTGGGCAACCATATTGCGTGTTTACAGAGTATTTGATTGTGACGTCATTGTGAGCCTCTCCAATGCCATTCTGCACAACTCTGTCGAGCACCCCAGGCATACGCGCACACATGTCAGACTTTCTAGTGTCGGACTTTTGGTTGCGCATTGGGATGTGATTGGTGACGGTCAATACGTAATGGGGCGGAGCTTAATTGATCGGTCTATTCCAGGCTTGTCATAATGATGAAATTCTTGACAAAATGAGGGGGGGGGAATGGGCATCTAAGCATGCAAACATGTAGTTGGTGTTCGACTTCTATACACAGACCTCCAACTTACATTACATGTAACACCATTGAACAACGGTTCAATCACATCACTAATTACCTTTACATGAAATCAGTTCACTAACACACACGTACAGCTACAGACACACATCAACATGTAAATATCTGATCATATCATGTTATCTGATCTTTAAAAAAACTGTTATTGTTTACCATTGCCTTCCAGGGGTGTGAACGAATGCAAACAAAAGATGGAAAGATGATTAAAACCACAAAATTAATTTTCATTATTCGGACTATACATGTATGATGTACATGCAGGCCTTTGTACTGAGTGATACATGTACATTATCTACAAAAAAACGTGTAGGCCTACTGTACTGATGTACACGGCAACATGCATGCAGTGCAGGTGTGCAAACCTGGACATTTTATCTCATTAGATATCCTAAGGCCATGCACATTGTACCTTTATAGGATTAAAATTAGTACACTTTGACATCTTTGAATGAAACTGTATAATAAATTGTACATTATGTACATGTACTCACATGTACATGTAGATGTAGACTGTGTCTATTTTGAAAAATATTTTTTAACAGTTTTTTAAATATAACATTTCTCTATAAATTTGTACTTAACACATAGACGTAGGCCCTATGTAAATTAAATTGAATGAATGCCCCTTCAACGTATGATAATCAAACATTTGACTCTGTCTTTTTATTTGTAGTGTTAACTTGCAGTACAAAGGGAATAGACATTTTTAGATACAAATGGTCCAGGCATGTTTGGTTGACACAATAGTTCATTCAATACTTTTCTAGACGAATGGATTGTGGTTCAGTCTAGCCAAGCATCAACCATAATATTTGATCACTTTGAAAAAAAAAAATATTCTGACAATTTTATTGAGTACAAGAGTTTCATTGAGTACAAGAGTTGAATGTATACAAAGTCGTAAAATGAACAATCGGGTTTGAATTACACAGGCAAGAGGCCAGTGATTTTAGCATCGCGGCCGCACGGGGGCTAGTCAATTCATGACGGGACAAGTCCAGCAGTCTTCCATATTTCAATTGAATAATAAAACCACTAAGAATGTCTTAGATAGAGCTTCCAACTCGTCCATCCTTAGCACTCGGCACAGCCCAGTGATGAGCGCAAAAGATTGCATACGCTTTCTGAATCAATAGCGCACAAATCAGCAGCCAAGCATTAACAGCAGCATAATTAGTGTGTTGTCCCCGTCAGTCCGTGGTTGTTGTATGCAATTCTCAATGGGCTCCCAACGAGCGAAGGAAACCCATTTATCACCTGTAGATTTGACTTGACCTTTGGATGGTTTAGACGGAGACGAGTCCGGCGAATGCACAAATCAGACTTTGCCCATTATAACCAAAGACTGCCTTTTATTTACATGAATCCAGTGGAAATATTATAATCAATCGGAGGCAAAAACTGATAAATGTAACTAGGAGTTGAAGTCAAAGAAGTTAAACCAGCAGTTACAACTACATCTTACGTAATTAAAAATACATTTGGTTTTTAAAGAGGCCATCTAGCCCCCCCCCCCCTCTCTGCATTTAATAGACATGCACACCTGTCCTGATTTTATACCCATTTTGATTTTACACCGTTCTGCTTTTAGACCCACTCTAATTTTGCACCTATATGAATTTTTTGCCCGTTTCGTTTTAACACCCTGTCTGAGTTTGCACCCATTCTGTTTTTACACCCACACTGAGTTTGCACCTGTATGAATTTTATACCCATTTTGTTTTTTACACCCGAGTTTGCACACATTCTGTTCTTACACCGTTCTGATTGTACACCCATTCTGTTTGCACACCCACTCTGAGTTTGCACCTGTATGAATTTTATACCCATTTTGTTTTTACACCAAAACCCATTCTGATTTTACACTAATTTGATTTAACACTCATTCTGATTTTACGCCAGTTCTGATTTTACACCTTGTCTTGGAAGTTTGGTTGGAGTTTTTGTTAAATGCTAGTCAAAAACAGACGGTGCATACTGTACGTCAATGACATTTAAAAAGGTTTGTTTTTAAACTAGGTTTCCTAGAATTTTAGACGAATGACCTTTTCTCTGAGCTACAGTATTGCACTGCCGGGCTTCATTGCTTTCAAAACAGATAATTGCCATCCCGATTCACCATCCACATCTAGACAATCAGCCAGGATGAAGCAATCAAAGATTAACCCAAGCACTTAAGACGAACTCTGGAACCCCAAAACAGACCTCTCCTACTTTTATCAAATGCAGCCACTAAGTCTACATTATGACCAGCTTTAAAGGCACAGGACATGTTTGGTAACTGTCAAAGGCCAGTACATTCACTTGGTGTACATGTATCTCAACATATGCATACAAAAACAAATCTGTGAAAATTCTGACCCAATGGGTCAACAAAGTTGCAAGAGAATAATGAAAGAAAAAACACCCTTCGGCCTGTAAGCCTGTAAATATTTGAGTGAGAAATTACCTCTTTCGCGAAAACTTTGTTACTTCAGAGGGAGCTGTTTCTCACAATGTTTGATACACCAACAGCTCTCCATTGCTCTTTACCAAGTAAGTTTTTATATGTTAACAATTTTATTTTGAGTAATTACCAATAGTGTTCAGTGCCTGGCAGGGTATATCTTTGGTATTTGGAATCCTTCGATCGATTTTATCCTATACATGTACATGTAAAAGTAGATGCACATATAATATTTTTGAGATATCGACAAAAATCCGCAGTGAACGTCTTGTCAATACAGGAAAATGATCCCCAACAGGAATACACAATCTGAGAAACGTAGCAGACAGTAAAAGCTTCTCAGTTTCAAGTTTTGGGGCCTAAAAACATGTAAAAACTGAGATCTTTTTACATTTACATGATTAATAACCACATTACTTCAAAGTGAAATATTCTCAGGAATGCTTTATACTATCGCTTTATACTATAGGCTTCTAACCGAAATCATTCAATGACATTTACATTCAGAGTGACTACTCAACATATTGCAGGGAACAATTTCGTCCCGTAAATTTCGCACAGCAAAAAAATAAAAACAGCACTGAGTTTTTGAGTAGCAACTGATAAAACTTGTCTAGCATTTTGCTCTGCTATATACCATGTACAAAGGAAATCATTCACTGCAATGCCTGCCCTTTAAAGTAGAGTACCGCATTTCAAGATGGCAACGCTGCTCTCCGCAGCCAGCCTGCACTCAGTAAAAAGGAGAAGCCGTTTCTGAAGCAGTCTGACTCATAGTCTTAAGGAAATATATCCAACTGCTGAAATGCCAGCCAAAGATGATGAGATGGAAGTTAAGGGGGGGGGGTAGACAAGATGAAACTGCGGGTTACAATTGAAGGAACCATCTGCCATAGAGGACCTTGCAGGGATGGGGAGGGGCATATTTTGTGAGGGATGAGTTCATAACATGGCGAGGTTGACTTCCTTGTCTTGGTGAAATGGGGGCATGGTCAGCTGAAAGGAATATTATGTGCTGTGATAGAAAGACTCAATACACTGGTCATTCTTCCCTTTCAGGCATATTATACAACTAATTATCTTTTTAGTTTCTTTTTGGCCAGAATTGCATTAACGTGTACAAGGGCATGGGATAGTTAAAATAATAACAACTGCTTTTCTATCGCATAACACCTCCAAAAGAAAGTCTCTAAAAAAGCGTATAATGTGCAATGACTGTACATTGTAAGAGTACTTCAAGTTTGTTTCTTTGGTTGGTTGATTTGCATCTGCACAACAAACTTGTAAATACATTCATAAATACCCGGGCAGTTGATTCATTTTGATTGGCCGAGAGGACATCACGTGGACATGTTTAAATGTGTGATAAACACAGTAAAAAAAGTGTTTAAAGATAGGCGTGGCACACAGGCTTGCACGTGGCGTTAATTTAAAAGTACAATCAATAAATACAGGTAATCAATGTAAAATGTATTTCAGTCTCTATCCGACTGGAAAATTTCTCTTGGCACACATGTATGCTTCGTTTGGGGCACCAAGGCATTTTCTACTTGGTAAAGGGCACCCTAAGAGGAAATTGTACAGTTCTACTGCAGAGCATTTCAGGAGCACCAAGGCAATGGAGGCAATCGAATTTGTTGCCTCAGTGTGAAATTATCAGACCTGTCTCAGCATGCAGTGATAAAGTTCACTTTTCTGAGAGTCCTTGGCTTCACAATAAGAATAAATGAAATGAAATGAAATAAAAATTTACATTCGTACCTTGTGTACCAACCAGAATCATCGGCAAGTCTGCCGTGTTTCTGTAGTGGGCGATTTTGGCGTAGAAGTTGTACAACAACTGGAAACTCATTTCGTCCTCGACGCTGAAGACCAAGATCACAGCGTCTACCCACGAGCAGAACTGCAGCTCTGGGGGACCCCCTTCGTCTCTGATGAGTAAGAGATAGCTCCGGTCATCAACGACGATCTCTTTCTTGAAGCGCCCTCCTGTGATGGTAGAATCAGAAAACTTTTTTTGTTTCAAAAAAGCATTTCTCATTCAAAAATAGTATCATTGAATCTGTAAGTGTCAAAGATTTAAGGGTTCTTCTCCCAATGCAAAAGTCAGCGTAACAGGCTGATATGTGAGACTTGCATGCAAATACGCACTGACACGTTTCTAGGGGTTTCGGAGGGGAGGGGGGTTCAAATTGTTTTTTTAACTTACTATTTACACAAAAATCAACAACAAAATTATGTATAATTCTCCAGAATGCAAATTAGGGCACTCAAAAAATAGATAAACACTAAGTACAAACCATTCTGAAGACCTTTGAAATTTGGCGTTTTTTGGCCAATTGCACAAAGCTGGCACAAAATATGGGAGAATGCTCTTCTGTCTGTCATTGTAAAGAATTCTATTCTTTCTGTAGCACCATAATAACATTACATCAATGCTAAGCAGCTTATTACAAACACATACTATTATCATCAACAAAAAAGGTGTTGACGCGACCGCGTGTTTGAAACTGCAACATCAACATACATGTCATGCACAGTGATCTATCAAAAGAAAAAAACTTTGACTGCGATGAGTGACAATGGGTTTTCACATGAAAAATGAGGCACTTGTAATCACTCACATCATCCCGGTCACGTACATGTACATGTACGCCGTTTACATGTGGGCTTATATACACAATGTCTTCTACAAAACATTTAATGAAGAATGTCCACTCCCCAAAAAACGGGGATTCTTATACTTGTAAGTGCCAAAAGAAAAGATGTAGTGTGCTGTGTGCATTATGTTTCTTGTCTCTGTATGCTACATGAAATTGTAATCTGGATGGGGAGGAAAACAGTGATATCAAATTATTTTATACAATAATTTGTCGCCAGTTGCGCGGGGAGGTTGGGGGAAATATCAACATTTTTAAAAGACCGAACTTGTCTCATGGGAGCAGATGAATATATGATACAATTGTTTTTTAAATGACTGTTTAGCGAATTGTTATGTGAGACTTGTTTAACGAGAATAGTTTGAACTCCTAAGAAAGTGTCTGTAGTGTTCAACAGATATTTAAGCTGCCAATACCGCAAATATTTGCTCTTATTCCCGCTAGCTTACTGAGTTCTAACTTCCTGATTTAATGAATCAAGTCCATTACCAACAATCATTTACAAAAGCCTCAGTTTCTTTTGTAACTTCATGGTGGTTGTACTGCTAGTGCTAATGTAGCAAAACCACAAAAGATTTGGTTGTGGTTTGTGTGGTCCAAGCAAGAACTCATGGCTGTAGACATGGTTCCTCTTCCACCATGGCCATCGAGTTCAAGGATGTTGGCAAGAAAAGGGCATTCCGCAAATTGGAAAGGGGAATCCCCTCCATAAATGCTCACTCACACTGACTCCTCCATCTCACAGGGTCTCGCCTGTTTTTGGTAACGAGTTGGATTTTTAACAAAATCTGTTTGGATTTATAACTTATGTATCTTTATAGGCACCGACTGTACACTAATGGTTTACTCAAAACAATTGTTTGCATAAAAACTTAATTGGTAACGAGCAATGGAGAGCTGTTGATATTTTTTACATGGCTCCCTCTGAAGTAACGTAGTTTTTGAGAAAGAGATAATTTCTCATTCAACTATTAATAGACTTCAGGCCTAAAGCCTTTTATAAGGCATCTGAAAGCACACAAATTTGTGCATTAATAGTGTATTTTGTTTTTCTTCAATTATTCTCTTGCTAAAATATAGGATTCGAATTGCCTCTAGCTACCTGGCAATCTGTGGTCTAGTTGGTAAGTACTCTAGATTGGCAAAGGTCAAGGGTTCGAACCACACGTGATTTTTTTTCCACAGAACTCGGTGTGAGTGTATTAAACCAAATAATAAATTGCATACCTTCTGGAGACTCTTCCTGCATGTAGGATCCAGTCAGATATCTGTGCACAAGAGCTGACTTGCCACTCGTCAAGCTGCCCACCACACCCTGTCAAGCAAAGAAACAACACATCCTTTAGTTTCCACATCAGGAAACAATGTCTCAATTCACTAATGAGGACATTAAACAGACACTTCATTGTCATTAAGGGGAAAGAGGAGATGGGGGGGCAACACCCCATGGCATTTCCATTGCAAAACAGTCTAACTGGAAAATTTTGATTTTTTACAATAAGATCATTTCGGTGTAAATAGAGGGTGCTTCAAAGTTTAAAAGGCGAATGTACATACGTATGTGAATTATTACATCTCAGCCTCCAGGCCTGATACTTCACGGAGGCAACGAAGGCGATTGCCTCCGTGCCCCCTGGTCATTGCCATGGTGCCCTTGAAATGTTCCAGAAGACAGTTACAATGTCCTCATAGGGTGCCCTTAACCAAGGAGAAAATGCCTTGGTGCCCTTACAGTTTCAACAATAAAGCATACAGGCCTGAGCCTCTCTTACACTGTCATCCTGTTTTATGGCTTAGCAGCTAATCTCTGGACTTGCTTTTTCTCAAAATGTAATTTTTGAGTTAGCTGTTTTGCCATGAAAGGGCTGACCACCAGGGGCCAAAAAAATTTGCTAAGCATAAAATTTCTTCACTGATAAAAAAAGGATTACCAGCCAAATTTCCATTTGCTACATAGTATTTGTTACTGGTATTCAGCTTTTGTTTGCTTATCCTGAAAATCACATGGAAATTTGGTTGGTAAACCTGTTTTTATCAAGGAAGAAATTTCATGCTAAGCAAATTGTTGTGCTTAGCAGCTCTATAAAATTGGGCCCTGATCACTGTTTACTTTCCATTTGTGCAGGCCAGTTTCTAGAGTGTGTTTTTGTGTGTGAAGCTCCATCGGTGCTAATATAATCATGAATGAAGGATTTAATAAAACACTGAAGCCTTAGACCCCACCCCCCTCTTCCAAACATGACTGCCCGGTAGTGTGCATTCACCCTTATGGTTACAAGTAGGTAAGGCCATGGAGCAATATAGGGCCAATCAGATTGGTAATTACAGTACTCCCCAAAAATAATGACCACAAAAACAAAATAAGAAATTGTAGGTGAGAAGCACTGCAGCTGTTGATGATTAAATGTACAGGGCCATTCGTAACATAATCTACAGTCGAGTGTAGATTCATTACAAACTTTAGTAAATAGTTCAATTTGAAAACTACTGTCTTTCCAAACTGAACGATATACATGTAGCAGCAAAACACAGCTGAAAATTTGTTACCTTCAATTTACAATAACATTTTCCAGCTCAGAAAAATCACTTTAGTAACACAATTTATTGTTAGCTGAGCAAACTGACGTTGTACTCGATAATATTGCAAGCACTTATTTTGTAAAATAATCATAAAATGTGACCAACCGTCGTTGTGTAGATTCGTGAATACAATGTACTTTGGCTCGTACATTCTATTCACGAATCTACAATTTCTCGTCCATTCTCCTTAACATCCAAACCTTTTTCCCTAATCATATATTTTTTATTCAGCAGCCATTTCAAAAGTGTATCGGGTTTTTTTTTGTAGACACACGGTATAAACAATTTGAGAAAGGATTCCCTTTGAAGAATATAATTTGGGGGAAAATGTCACAAAAAAAACATTTGAATCTGATGAATGGCTTCTCAGCCAGAGATTGTTATGAATGAGTCAGCAATAGAGACAGTAGCCTTGGAGGGAGTTGCGGACATGCCAGTGCTTCCTGATTGTCCATTTACTTGTAATCAAAATAAATTAGTACTAATGAGCTTTTGTACACTCACAAGTGGGGGCCTTACAGAATTTGTTGGCTTTGCATTGGTTTTATAAACTCTCGCGCGAAATAAAACTAACAGTTTTTTATTTACCATATTTTTATTTTATTTTAAATTGTAGGCCCTACACATGTACATGTTTCCTTGCACACACAAAAAATTGTGATTTTTTTTTTATAGTTAGGGTCAAAGATTGTTTCTTATCAACTGTTTAATTGATTTATAGGCAAAATTATAAAAGTCCTACTATGAAAGATTCAGTTGAGTAAAAGGCCTACATGCACACACTCAAACACTAACAACTCAATTGCGGCCTACATGTACTAAGAGTTACAACTCAATTGCGGCCTACATTTACATGTACTCAAGAGTAACAGGTCAATTGGTAAATTTGGTTTCTTTCAGCCACCACCTGCTCCTTAGCGCAGAGTGAATGCAATTGAATTGGAACAGACTCCTACCACGGACACATCCAATATGTGAAGTCCCATGGGCGGCCATAATTTCATTAGGGGAGTAGTCTCTGAGATTAACCCTGCTTTTTGGGGGGGTTCTCTCATGGGGCTGGAGTCTACACAGAACTGCAATGGAGTGTACAAGAAAGGTACGATCCTTGTGCAATCTCCAAAATCAAGAATATGTTGAGATGGGTATTTGGTGACATTTGTTTCTTTGATCTTTAGATGAATTTTCTTCACACCATTGAGATGCACTCCTGAATGGAGATGTCTGAAAACTGGACTATAATGTATGTAGTGTGTAACGCTAAATTGTTTTCCAAGAGCTGAGAAAAAAAACGACTTGACACTATGGGCGCTGTAAAAAAGAAGGGCATATTTTGTGCATACACTTGGGACGTGCAGTGCAGTGAGGGGTGCTTTGTTCAGCGGAGTTGCTTGCACTTGCGCATTGTAAATGCAATTGTAGGTATCGGAGCTGACGTATTTTCTGTAACAGAACCTGAAAGTTGTTTTTCTTCTTCAATACTCACCAGTTTGAGTTCTGGAACTGTTCTGCTGAGTGTCCATTCTTGGCTGTTTACAAATGAATCTGCACCAAAGCAAAAAAAAGAAAGGCAACACATTAATACAAGGAATCATGACAATTTAGAAATAGAAGTAAACAAAATGTGACAATGAGTCTGAAACATTTCAGAAGAATAAGCCTAATGAAGGCCTGGCAGTTTGTCATAACAATAAACAAAATAAACAGTGCCAGTGATAATCATCTAATTAATTTCTCTTCCTACAAACAAAGTTATTCACAAATACCCCCTTCTTTATGGAACCACTGTTGTACGAGGTGAAATGAGAACCTTCAACCAAACCTGGGATGCATGTACCATCCAGAGACTGGCCCAAAACAGACAGCAGTGGAGGAACTTTGTTGCTGCCTGCCCTTCATGCCAACATTGGCATAACGCATTAAGTATAGTACTTATGACGATGTCTCCTGACGATGACTAGAGCAAGCTAGTCGAAACATTGAGACCAATTCAGAACTGACTCCGCGGCAGTACAGTTAATTACGATCCTATAAGCTAAATTAGTAGTCCAGTCTAATTTATACCATCCGCCCTGGTAATAAGTAAAAAAGCAGGACAGTTCTTTTCAGAACTGAGAAGTCTCCCGAACCTCCGATTATCTACTCCGCGGCAGTAGAATAAAGCAAGACAGTTCTCTAAGAACAACTCTACCTGGCAAGTGGATACACACATGGTGTTACCGCAAACCAAATATATACAAGTATAGTACTGTTGTACAGTAGGGCCTACATATGAGTAAACAAAGGCGAATCAAGATTTAGTGTTGTGTTCTGGTGCGTGCTCCACTGAGAGCCAGTACATCTGGTCCAGTCCTCGATGCAAAATACTAAATGTTGTTCAAACCAATGAAATCATTTCAAGAATTCACCATGTTTGACATCACTAAGTACATTTTCAATCATTTCTGACATTTCTGGACCAAGAACGAGCACAAAGGAAACAACACCATACAAAAGACACGCCACAAAGAAATAGCACAAGAACCGAGCGCGTGTATGAATTGTAAATGTAATTATTTACATTCAGTCATTCACTGGGAGGAACTGTGTTTACACAAAATGTCATAATAGTATTAAACAAGGGTCTAATTTAGGCTAACAAATTGCAATCATGAAGCTGCGTATATTTTCCTTACTTACAACCAGTCCTTTTATGGAGGTCCAAACAAATGTAAAGAAAATTGACGGGATCCGAGCTCTCCATAATGCGGGTTCTTGGGAGGATGCATTAAGGATTTATGACATTGGTTAAGTGATTTTAGCAAGATGGAAATTTACCATCGGACGAGACAGTAATCAAGAAAACTCTTAGGGAAGCGTTCATGTTTCTCTTTGTTAAATCCCCTTGAGTACCTTATTGGTAATTGTAGCTACACGTACACATGCACTTAGGTTTAAATATAATTATTATTCATGGACAATCATGGTGCAGCCATCTTGAAATTCTCCCATTTATAAGATCAATGGTACCAAAATGAGGCTGGATGAACGAAATAGTCTGGTTCCTATTTGCAAGATGATTATTGTTTGTTTATTCGATACGAGGAACATGACCAAGATGGAGGCAGCATGATTAAAGGTCTATAGGGTCTGTGCACATCTGGAAAAAACATAGAATTTGACACCTTGCACGACTGAGTAAACTTACATATTGATAGGTAAACAAAGCTTTTTTAACAAAGGATAGCCTACAGATCAGTACAGGAAAGAACCAAATCCTGAATATCACAAGACACTGTACGTGCGCCATTTATCAAAATCTTGTGAACCATTAGTAAATGGAAGATCTGATCACGACTCAAGTTTTATTATACATACATGTACAGCATACATACATGTACATATTTATAGTAGACAACATACATTGTACATTGTACACGTTATGTACAATGTACATTGTGGGCCTACCCACATGTAATGCAACACACAGCCAAGCTACATTCATTCAATGTTCTCACGCAGAAAGGTCTTGAACATAGTCTTCACTAGAAAGGTCACAAAGGAGAATCCATGTAGAAATTTAGCATTCGAGTGTTGTACATTTATAGGTGAAAACCCATGTAATCAGGTACTGTGTACAATGTAGAAAGTAAAACCCAATCCCTACAACATGTACATGTACCTCCGGTCTGTAGTGGGATTCAAACCAGAGTCCACAGTGGGGAAAGGCAGTGAAAGAAACCACTGAGCCAACCATTCAACATGCACAAGTTTAAATTGTGGCTCTTCTGTATTTTTTTCTATTCATGTAAATATAGGGTAGGTCTTATACATTGTAGAACTAGCAGGCCTACAGTTAGACTGCCACTAATGCTTTATACATGTGCTAGAGTACATGGCTACAGAGTTTTTATGTAAGGTACATGAACATGTACTGGATCGAATGATTAATGTAATCAGTGGAAAGGACATCCCAGCAACGATAAAGAGTACAATGTAATTACAAGATTCCTGAATGCAGGTGTCACTAATGTGCATGACGTAGACAAGATGAGATAGCCACAGCTCTGCACTGCAACCTGTCAAACACAGTAATCTCATCATCGATGTTCATCATGCTCATTAGCAAGCTGTATGGATGAGCAATCTCTTCACGCTGCGATCAGAGGTTCCGCTGATGGGCTAACATATGGTAGTGATGGAAGCGAAATTGGAACTTGGTGATGAGCAAAGGGTGGTGTTTAGTTTGGTCTGGTGCATTGAAACACGAAAACAACAATCTTGCCGTCGTGTTTCATTTTACACTTCAGTGGCCCGTACGTAAACATTATGTGAGGAAATGAATTGCTCATCCTAACAGCGAATGATTCATTAAGTATCAAAACTCTCAAAACTTATCTTATGTCACAGGTTTTCAATGACTAATTTTGTTGTGTCTGTTTTTCTTTGTGTTGTGTTTTGTTTTTTACCAGCAAGTTTACTAGTTATTTGTAGTTTCAACTTATTTCTCCACACCATGCAAAGCTTCAAACAATACTTATTGCCTCATTTGTGCTTAATCAATGTATTTACTCCAAAATTTGAATGGGCAGTTTCAAATGTCCAGACCCCATGGGACGGACACCAGTACATAAAGAATTGAAGAGGAGGGTCCAAGGAACACAACCATGGTCACCCTGGTCCCCCGGCCTATTGGGGTTTTAATCAGAAGTATGTTGGGTCCTCTGGTGTTAATCTGAAGTGCATTTTGGCTACCCCAACCAGAAACATTGGTCAATGGTTGAGCGTTTTTTGGGTGTTCAGTTGAGCATGGTGACGATGCTGTTCAGACAGTAGGGTTTCGGCTGGGGTCGCCAAACCATAACCCTAGTGTATAAATCCTCAGTTTTTCTTTCGGTACATGAAAGCTAGAGCAGTCACTACTTAAACTTTAAAGAACCTTTAAGTTTATCTGAAAGAGAGGAGCCTTTCCCTAGTGTTGCTGGATTGGCTGCAATTTCTGCCCCGAGCGCTTAAATAAAAGGATCATTGGGCTCTACTGTTAAGGATCCTTTGGGATGGCATGGATTGAGAGAGTAGGCGATGACAAAAGGGTCAGCAATGATTGCTTTGGTAACCGAGGGACACCAATCTCTATCATCAACAATCATCCTCATTGATCATCATCATCACCGTCATCATTTATTTAGACAAATGCAGGGCTGTAAGCTTCGTTTTAAGGGTACCAAGGCATTTTTCTTCTTGGTAAAGGGCACCCTATGATGAAATTGCAAATTTCTACTGGAGCATTTCAAGGGCACCAAGGCAATGACCAGGGGACACGGAGGCAATCGCCTTCGTTGCCTCCATGAAGTATCAGGCCTGCAAATGTATAAAATCTGTACATTGAACAATGAACACATACAGTACCCAGGCAATTTAGACAGAAAGAAAATCGACACAAAGCTTCAATCAGACAATTAGATTTAATAGTAGCAGTCATACTATCTGGTTATCCATCGTTTTCTCATTATGCATATAAATGTACATTCATAAATACCCCAGACAGTTTTTCTACTCCTATTGGTGGAGAGCGCGTCACGTGGAGGTGTTTAAACCGCTGATAATGACCAGTGTTTATAACCCATTGTGAGCGGAGACTCGGCGCTAGTCTTGATAAAAGACGTTTCTTGTTACGGGCAATGCAGGCGCTGTCGGTGAGTCGGCCGTGCTGTGTGTGAAATGAAAACCAGTGAATATGCACCAAGACTATATACGCGCATGCCCACGAACGGAACCGGAAAACACACGCGTACGGACGTCGTTTTACAGAGTTTCTTACTTTATTACGCCTTTTAACGAAATAAGGTATTTATGAATGGGAATCAAAGTGTGTTGAATCGGTTTTCAACTAGTGGTTTAAACCCGCCAAGGCCTGGTTCTTGATAATTTACCTCGTCTCGGTAAAATTATCAAGAACCTCGTTGGGTTTAAACCACTAGTTGAAAACCTCTTCACCACACATTGATTCCCTTATTATATTTTCAAAACATTGAATTTCAACACGGTATCTTTGTAGCCATCGTGGCCACATTTTGTAGCAACCTGAAAAAGTCTTGTTTCCTATACTTTGGTCATACTCTAACTCGAATGCACAGTGATATTCAGTATTTTTCAGAGTCCTTCAAAAAGAATTCATGCATGCATATTACTTGAGTGTGATTTGAACCCATCAGTTTGCCATTCTAGAGCAGATGTCGTACCAATAGACCACCAAGGTTAACCAGTAGCTAGAGGCAGTTCAAATCTTATATTAATATATTATTTCTTGCAAATTTTGCATTTGGGGATAAAGAATATCATTTGGTTTTACCCATACACTAATGTGTGTAAAGCATTGATACTCAGTAGGATTTGAAACTTTGCATGGTGGAAATACGATATAGAAAGGTTTGCGGTAACACCATGTAATGACTATCTCTAATGAGTTGGGGGGGGGGAGGTGGTTCTGAAAAGAACCGTTGGTTTCAACTCGATGTTTCGATCAGTACATGTACATTAACACCATGTAATGACTATCTCTAATGAGTTGGGGGGGGGGGGTGGTTCTGAAAAGAACCGTTGGTTTCAACTCGATGTTTCGATCAGTACAGGTACATGTATGCTCTGATCGTCTTCTGGAGAAAGCAGTGTATACTCTGTCCTGTAAAAGTAAAGTACTGAGCAAATGTAACATCTTTTATTCACATTGGTCATCATGTCCTTTAATTTCTCCATATTTCCCACACTTCCCCCATTTACATTTAATGCAAACTGCAAGAACCTCAGTGTCAATGCACAATTTCCTTGACAGTGCAGCCATCAAATGCTTTAAGGCATACAGTTATTCATGAGATCGTAATCCTTTTGACAATTGCAAACCAGTAGACTGAATGAATTCCTACATACATTGTACACCACTACACACAGCATTTCCAGCCCTGTGTCATTAATTCCCACTTTCCTTTCAGCCAGCTCCACTCTGGCCTTGAGGAGGAATGACCTGCTAATGCCAAGGACACCAAGAGTGTAGGAACTACTTTGAAAATGGTGCATAATTTACAAGTCCGCAGGTATGGGAAATTCCAAGTGCAGTGATAAAAATGTACATTTATGTACCTGTCATAAAAAAAATTAAACTCCACAGGAAAAATCCAATGGAAAGAATAGCATAGTCCTCTTGTGTCCTTCAGCAATTAAAAACAATCACACAGTACAAGCAATATCCACAATGGTTTGTGATTTAATTAAACTGCTGTCAGTCTGTCCAGGTAGTAGTGTAGACACATTCTGTTTGCATTGCACAAACTGTCCATCAGGATTTACAGATCTCAGCCATTTAAGCTGCATTAATTTGTGTACACAAATCCACAATGTCAAAACTTGTTGTTTGTTTTGAGAGGTGACCTCAATCATGTCTATAGATGTACTGTGGGCTTTCAAGGTGTTTCCAGTTGTATAGCTTGTATTCAACTGACCAGGTTCATGGCTTTGCTTACCATAAGAGCAAGGAATCTGCGCTCAAGGAAACAGGGAATTCTGTGCTTACGACAAGCGTATTTCACCGGTTAGCGGGGAAGTTTGGCCTCTGCACGTGCGTACTTCACGTTACTTGGCATTCAACGCTTACAAGGCTGGCGCAGAAATTTAGCGCTTGCACGTAAGCGCAGAATGGTGATCGTAAGCGCTAAGACATTAAATTGGGCCCTGTTTACATGTATGAATTTCGAAATCACTTTCAACTCAAACTTAAAGCCATTGTACCCTTTCGGTACAGGAAAAAAAAAAGGTTCACAGATATATATCTTACAGGGTTTACAGAAGATAGTGGTGAAAGACTTCTCTTGAAATATTATTCCGTGAAATGCTTTACTTTTTGAGAAAACAGTAAAACAATATCAATTCTCGATAGCGAGAATTACGGATTTATTTTAAACACATGTCATGACACGGCGCGGATACAAGGGTGGGTTTTCCCGTTATTTTCTCCTGACTCCGATGACCGATTGAGCCTAAATTTTCACAGGTTTGTTATTTGATATAGAAGTTGTGATACACGAAGTGTGGGCCTTGGACAATACTGTTTATCGAAAGGGTCCAATCGCTTTGAATGGTACATTACAGACACTGTAAGCTCCATCCAACCTGCCTAATGTACTTCTTCCTCTTCGTTGATGGTGTCCTAAAAAGATACGTTCAGCCCTGTTCAGTCACTGGAAGATTTCAAGAAACATCTACAAACTTTTCTGATCAAATGTTGTTGATTTCTAAGTAACAACTGTCTTTCCCAGCGAAGTGCAGTTATCTATTTGCTTATTGTACTGTTTTCATGTAAAGCGCTGTGGTATCCACACATTGCAAGAACGCTCTAAAAATGCCTCTTATCATTATTTTTAATTTGACTGCGTTTCAGTGCCTTATAAACACACAAAAAGAACTACATACATGTACACGTGTCATACAAGTCAGAAAGTTACACAATCAACGACGACAGTATTTTCTGGAACAACCCTCTGTGTCCCCAAACCCTGAATAAAAAGATAAATAAATTCTTTTCAAAACAAAATACGACAACAAAGGCCCTACCGATTTAAAAACACACCGGCTGTACCAAAGGCGGTTCCTACGTATGTAAACAGGTTCTTACATCATATGATTGGAGCACCTGCTTTTTCTATGCAGAGACAGTTTACTGCGGCTGTAATTCTAGCAAACTGGACACTACACGTTTGCAAAAAATCAATGTTCCATTACACATAATGGCTTCTCCTATGGTATGACAGTGTACACATAAGTGAAGGATTCTTCCTCTTCGTTGATGGTGTCCTAAATAATTTCTAAAGGGCTCCAGTCAGGGGGCCTCCAGTCCGAAGGCCTTCCTCACTAATATGGAGCCTCATACCACCAAGGTTTGTCTCTTTTGATTGCTCAACTCTTTCATCAGAGCAGCATTTAAAAGGCAGTGGACACTATTGTTAATTACTCAGAATAATTGTTAGCATGAAAACTTACTTGGTAATGAGCATTGGAGAGCTGTTGATAGTATAAAACATTGTGAGAAACAGCTCCCTCTGAAGTAACGTAGTTTTCGAGAAAGAAGTAATTTTCCACTAATTTGATTTCAAGACCTGAGAATTAGATTTTGAGGTCTCGAAATCAAGCATCTGAAAGCACACAACTTCGTGTGCCAAGGGTTTTTTTTCTTCCATTATTACATTATCTCGCAACTTTCTACGACCAATTGAGTTCAAACTTTCACAGTTTTGTTATTTTGTGCATATGTTGATATACACCAACTGAGAAGACTAGTCTCTTGAAAACAAATATGCTCACCAGAATTAAGTTACTGTGACTGGCTTTGGTGTAACTTTACCATGCGTTCCCACTTAGACTTTATATTTCAAGACGTTTGCATAAAGTTTTACATCGTGGTCGCGGTAGGTTCACTGAACAGAGCTGTTCCCTTTGGATCTTATGCGGCCCTGTAAAGTTACTGTGGCTGCGTAGAAGTTCTCCGCGACCTCGTTTGGCCTTTAAGTTTTACATCATGGTTGCGGTAAGTTGACAGGAGGACAGTTTACCATGGGTCCCCATCAGATTTATGGGTTTGGAATACGGCTTTTGTTTGACAAAAGATTGTTTAATCCGTCATCTCTGAGGTCAGATTTCACACTACATCATAAACAGGGTACAACAGAACTTTTTTTTATATATAAAATGTTGATTCGGGCCTAAAAATCTTCTGTGGTGCAGAAACAACAATTCATGGTTTAGAGAAATTAAGAACTTGTGGTAATGTGATTTACTGAGTGGTTTTGTCGCGTGGGCTATAGTGTAGCACCAGACCTCCAAAAGTTGTGCACAAAACCACTAAACAAGGCCGTTGGTTCACAACAATTTGTCTGTTTGTACCGCCTGCATTTAAGTCACTGATCCATAACAATTGTTACAACAACCCTGAACTACTAAGTGAAGTACTTTTTGACACAATTACCTCATAACAATGCACTATAGCAACAGTATCTACTATTGTGGTCAAATTTCAATGACTGTTATTAACAAATAACAGAGTTCACTGATCCACTCCCCATGTGTGGACTTAATTTTAACACCAGAGGTGTGTAGGGCCTAATATTAGATCATCTTTGTGGGAAAAAAT
This sequence comes from Asterias amurensis, assembly GCF_032118995.1. Lineage (NCBI taxonomy): Eukaryota > Metazoa > Echinodermata > Asteroidea > Forcipulatida > Asteriidae > Asterias > Asterias amurensis. The sequence goes on from NC_092652.1 coordinate 16,679,834, forward strand.
TGTCAGTCTTTGATTAACCCAACCAAAGCATATTAACAATACAAAGTGTTAACATAACTCAAGCTTTTAAATCCAAATATCCTCACGATTCCCACATCCATGTGGTCTCACATGTATTTTAAGAAATTTTAATCAATCATTTCTCTGACGGATATTGTTGTAATGTCATTTTTTTTTCTCGAACACATACAATAGCATGACCACCAAAGACCAATGACTTTCTCTTTTCATAAAGTTAGACAATTATAAACACAATACATGTACATGTACTCTGTAATCAAGATCAATTCACATTTTTATAGACAAAGAAAATATCTGTTGGTCAAGAAACAAAACCCCATAAGTTTTAGCATTTTAAGGGTGCTACTTTTTTTTCAATTCTAAATAAATTCTGGAAATAATACAATGTACATTACATAGTGATGTAATTGTGTATGTTTTCCCTTGATATGATGGTCAGCTCACTTTTTTTATTTTTTTATTTAAATAGTCAACAAAAAAAAGAATCCCATGAAAAAAAAAACAGAAATCAGGACAGATCCTGATAGATTTTGGGACCTGAAAATTACAAGACAACAAGAAAGGACCACCATGTTCTTACAACAACAAAAAAAAGTACATTCTACTTTAATTTTAGGGACATTCTGTTTTCTTAAAATTAATGAAACTGTCTGGTAGATCGGTAACTTACAGTTTACGCACACGCGTTACATTATATTGCTCCCCAGCAGAATGCTGATAGTGCAGTGCATGAACAGTGTAACACTAACTGTATAGAAGACCACAAAAGTCAAAGGCTTTGACACAAGACACTTCTGTCTGGTGTAACATGATCAATTAAGACAAGATGTTCGATCCTTAACCCTGCAGCTTGCTGGGATGGGGAGTATCTCAGGACTACTGTTAATGATCCACAGCAAGTTAGGCAACTACATTTTGTACTTACGAAGCATTTATTACAAATCAAATTCAATTTAGATTGAAATTGATTTCCGTACTGGTGAAAATACTGTTTAAGTTAAAGACAATCAAGACATGATTGAAGAAAAGAAAACAATAAGGGGCCAATGGGATAATGTTAAGGAACCAAAATGGGGCTCACACTGAAATAACCACTAATAAAAAATATTTGGATACAGTAAGCTAGCCCACCGACAAAAAAAAAATTCACAGATACAGCAAGCTAACAAACAACACACGTATACTTGCAACAAAAACAAATGCACCTACAAAATAACCTTAAATTTGATTGTACCGTTTGTATACCCCAAAAAAGAGAAGGGAAAAAAAAAAAAACAACACATACAAAAATACACTCAACTTTTGCTCATTTTCCCAAACGTACATGTACATGTTCATACCATAAAGCAAAACATACCATACACAAATTATATACCTTGGGTTTTAACCTAATAATACTTTGTACTCACATTATGCTAACACTTATAGAATATGTATTATAAACAGATTATGAAGGAGAATGTTTTTGTTCCAGGTACTGTACATGCCTGCGGTTATACTCAATTATTGTGCATGTGGTCAATGTATTCCTATAACAGCTCCCATGCCCACAGGCAGTGCAACCAGGAAAGGGAAGCACATTATGGTTTCCTAATTTACTTAAGTACCAGCGGCAACCCATTAAGCATTAATCCATGTACTTTTGAGGGTTGACTGAAGGCTTTTCTGATTCAAGATTGCATTCATGATATTCTTACTTGAAGGCAGGTAATTTGTTTCTTTGAATAATAAAATACAGCAAACTGACGATTGTGATCAATTGACTACATTGGAACGGGTGTCGCTAAAATCGGCATGATATTTGGTGCTTGGGAAAAGAGTAGGAACATTTTATTGCAAACATAAGGGATAACCTACAATACAATGTACTTGTACACAATGTACATGGTACACAAGGTGTTGGCTCTAGACTTTTCAGGCCTTATTAGTAGTATGTTTTCAGATTTTTTTCTGAGGGCAAACAAAATGGAAAACAAACTAAAGTAGAAAAACTTCAACTTTTCAAATGACATTTAAAAGTTCTCCCGTAACATAAAGTGCACGCCTGGCAATACAATAGGCCCTAGTTTAGACTGACAGGAGTTATATCCAACAACATAAATTTAACCTCATAAAAACAATTATTAGTAACGAACTAACCTGCAATACTTTCTTACCATTAGTTTAATTAAATCAACTTTTGTTTTATTTCAGATTTGGACAACATACACTACACCTCTGTTTATGCAGTTTTTAGCAGGCATGATATTATGTACTTGAGTTTGTTTTCCATTTTGCTTGCCCTCAGAAAAGTCTGAAAACATACTATTAATAAGGCCTGAAAAGTCTAGAGCCAACGCCTTGTGTACTATGTACATTGAATTGTAGGTCAGCCCTTATATATTCCTTTTGTGTACAATAAATTATTCCAGTTTTAAAACAGTGGACCATCGGTCGCATTGCACGCTTCCCTGCATGCCCTGGGCAGGAGGACCATCCATCCCGTTCTACTTTCACAGCTGCAGAGTAAAATTACATTACCTAGGGTTTTTTTTAAACAAATTTATTTGCAACACCAAAGCATTAAAACAGCCACAGACCGTAAGGGCCGGCAATTTGAAAACCCTGGAAAAATTACTGCTCTCGTACAGTATGTAATACACAAAAAGAACAAACAAATGAGAAGTAAAGGTAGGCCTACATTGTGTATTTGATTGCTTGGAGCCATTTATGCTGCAAATAGTACTGAAAATATATACGTCCACTCTAAAGGCATGGCCACACTGTTTATGTCCAGCAATTTTGCATAGCAATTTTGAGCAAGATTGAGCACGCTTTGTGCACGCTGAATGCTGATCAGCAAAATCAAGATTTTGGAGTAGCGACTGATGCATTTTGCATGGGCAATTGTCACTGAAAACACTGATATGTGTGTGTAAATTGTGCAGGGAAATGATTAAGCCTATAAATGTTATGAAATTACGACAATGAAGGCTGAAGACGGGTGATCAGAGAGCAAATTGGTAGATTTTTTTTTTTCTCTGGGCGTAAATCAAGAAAGACATTATTTTACTCTTCAACTTTACCCTAATCTGCAGGCTGAAATTCATGGCTCTGCTTGCCGCCGAATTCTGCGCTTACGATCATGATTCTCTGCTTACAGTGCAAGCGCCTCATTTCTGTCCTAGCTCTAGCTGTGTAATCAAAGAATGCCTAGTAACGTAGAGTACACATACGCACAAGCAAAAATTCCCTTCTAACCATGAAATAATATGCTTGACGCAAGCGCAGACTTCCCTGCTTCCGCAAGCGCTGATTCTTTGCTGATAGGGTTATCAGACGCTTTCACAATACCAATAAAACTATCCAATTCTATTGTGAACTTATTATAACAAAAAAAAAATTTGAGACATCCTTTAACTTTGTACTCTAATTTATGCATACAACCGACTGGAAGTGTACCAACCGACCGGTACAATGCCTACCGACCGTGCAGGTAGTATTTGTACAGTGTGCGTCCACCAATATTTACGCACAAAAGAACGGTACCAAGTCCATGATCCAACTCCTTATGTGACGCAATCAATGAAAGAGTGACTCACAGGTTGCCCAGAGGAGTGTTTAATGCATAATGATGAGCTGCTCGCGATCTTTCATCTATCACAACACATTCAAGCGCTCGACCAAGTCAAGAGAACACACGTCCATTGGATTTACGCCGGATTTGTCAATGGAAATGCAAATATTTTCTTGCTGTGCAATTCCCGCACATTGCATACAACATTTCTCAAGGGTCTCTTGGATTGTGTAAATATAATTAAGAGTGTGATTACTAACTGAAGGTTTTGAACAAGAGAAGATAATTAACTCATCACACAAAAATGTGTTTGTAGAATGTAGACCAGTGTTAAGTGATTACATGTAACTGTAACAAGCAAAGAAACCTGCAATTGTTCATGTCTTTTGCAAAACTGGAAAAAAATAGACTACCAAAATAAGTTAATATAGCTGATAGTTTATGTTCCACGGTACAGTTCCATGCCAAATCCACAAACTCTTAATACATGAGCGGAGTGTGCAATATTAGTCATAAAACTTCTAAAAATACACATAGTGTGCAGGTGTTTACAAAGTGGGTAAACAATTGTGAACTGCAAATTCACCTGTCGATTGTACTTCCATTGTACTTCATTGCTGATGAGCATTGAACCGTTCTGCAGGTGGCAAACAATTTACATTTTATTTTGCTATTTTTACATGTAGTGGTGAGAATATGGTCACGACACACATAAGTAATAAATGTAAGTGGCTGTCCAAAGTATTTATGTATCACAATATCATGGTCATAAAGAATACAACAGGGAGCGGGTGGGAGGCGCTCAGTGACTGTAGCATGGTTTTAATAAATACTGGACTAAAATATTGATATTTCTAGACCTGGAATAACAAGGAGAATTGCCCTTGTCTTTGCCTTGTTGCCCCATCAAAAGTTTCATAGAGACTTAAGATTTTGAAAAAAAGGTGCCCCCTTGCAAAAATGAAAATGGCATTGCCCTCTCAAAGATGAGACTCCAGGCCTGTATTTCTACAGTACATGTGTGTACTATGTAGAATCAGGTCTGAATATATGTGCAGAGAAGACGATGAAGAAATATCAGTTTCTAGATGTGGGAGGAAAGTACCCAACATACAGAAAACTCATGCAATTACACTGTATATTTGTGTAGACTGAACACCCAATCCACATGCAAGGCTCCGGGTCCAGGATTCGAACCAGGGTCCACAGAAGTGAAAGATAGGGAATCTTGAAACAACTGAGCCAACCTGAACACCTTAGTGTGCAGTGCCTCTGCATCATTACGTTCCAAGTCAACAACAATTTTGGGCTGCTAGATGGAGTTCCATGTCTTAGTTGATTCATCACGACTTCATGTTACCAGACAAATTTAGTGGTGTTATGGCACTTAGCTAAAGCACATTCCTCCACCATGATCATACTGGGCCCAATTTCATGGCTCTGCTTACCGTAAGCACAGAATTGGCGCTTACGGAGGCAGAGAATTCTGTGCTTACGTCAAGCGTGTTTCACGGGCTAGCGGCGAATTTTGGCTTCTGCGCGTGCGTACTCCACTTTACTAGGCATTCTACGCTTACAAGGCTAGCGCAGAAATTCGGCGCTTGCACGTAAGCGGGGAATCGTTATCGTAAGCGCAGAATTCGGCGGTAAGCAGAGCCATGAAATTGGGCCCAGATGGGCACCAAATGCTGTCTGTGCGATTCTATTCCTGACTATTTCTACCCAGTCACTGTGTATGAATGATGAATGATGATGACCTTGACTGATTCCATCTGACAAAGTGGTTTTTAGTGTGGTGCACATGTCCCTTTGTATGGTGTGTGGTCCACCCAGTAAATTATACACAGACATGAGCACTGTATAAGAAGCCACTATATTATTTATTGTTAATACTAAATGATTATAGTTAGGCTCTTTGTTGACATCATGGTTTCCGCTCAGGCTCTGATAGTGCTTTTAGAGCCCCATACATGTGCTGTTTTAAGTAAATCCATGAAGCCCAAACCAGAGATGGAGTCATGGTAACAAGTCGTCCATATAAAGCCCCACGTGTTGATATTGTTTGTTTTTTAAAGTAGGCCTACATGTAATCCATGAAGCCCAGACCAGAGCTGGACAAAAGGGCTTTAAGGGAGGGGGGGGGGGGGCTACAAGTTGTAGGCCTTCATACAGGCCTTGAATTTCTCTCTTGATTGAAGGGCCAGAGCAATTTTACTAATGAAAAGGGGAATTTTAATTTGACAACAATTTAAATTTCGATATATTAGTTGCGAATTTGTGGCGTCAACATTCGTGTCGCATTCGCAGGAAGTATGAACCAGGCTTTATTCCTCCGTGATCCGACGCAACACAAGATACTGTCTAATAACATTGTAGATTTGACCCTAAACCAACAGTCTTCCCACTAAATTTCAAGGAATTTGTTGTTTTGGGGCTTCCCTATCTTGCTATTATAATATAGTCAACTTCCTGCTTTCTGACTGACAGTTCCTCATTATAAGATTATGTAATGTCCACTCTTTCAAATGACGTGGCATAATGTCATTCAGCTATAGGTCCACATGTACAAAAGTACAGAAAAATAAACTAGCATTAAAATGCTGTTTATTCTTTGACCCGTCTTGAGGCACCTGCCTGAACTTTAAAGTCATCCCATGCAAGCATTCTTCGAGCATCACTCTGAATCATCACGTAAGATGATACTGCAAAGACTATGAACACATCCATAGTGGTTTATGAAATAATACTTTGTCGCCCACGACAGTTGAATTCTACTTATGTGAGCTTTGATTATGTGTGATGAGCTTTTTAACATTAATTTATAAGACATCATTTGTCTATGCAAATTTACCAGCCCCACCCCTAAAAAGGGTTGAAACCACTCCTTGGTAGGAGCTACATGTACATTCGGGGGAAAAATTAAGTCGAAAATAAATCAGGCGAGCTGAAGATGGGGATTGTTTATTCCTGTTATAAAACAGTCTCATAGCGAAACGCGCACCAGGCATGATTTCCAAAGATAAAAGATATGCACAGTAGGTGAAATAAAAGCTGACGAAATGGCTCTTTGTATTTTAGGCTACATGTAGTGCATGGGCAAGAACTAAACAGAAAGCCTGGTTTCACATTCAAACATACACTGTTGAAAACAAGAATAGTTGTGCATTGCTCTTCTCTTTCTGTGTAAAACTACACCTGAGTCCAGGTGAAAATGGAACTCCATAAACTTTGCTTCTCGGACATCGAAATGAAAAACAAAACTACATTTAACAGGAATTCCTTTACACCATTTGAAAACCATAACTAAATGACAGGCTTCTAGTTCCAAATAACTCATGGCACCACAACAATTGCGCTGGTGCCCTGTGCTTTTGTTCTGGTGCCCTTGGCAAAGTTCAAATACAAATCTAAATGTTCCTCATAGTACATGTAGTGCCCCTTTCCACACCAGAGGAAAATTTGCTGTGCCCCTTCAAGATTCAAATTCAAGGCCTGAAATGCGAACACACGCTGCAAGAGACTTTCACTCGATTGCTGTTTTGTTGTCAGTAAATTAATTTTGAAGTTCATTTAGTCTCATCGCCTGATTTTTGTATCTGGCTTAAAATGTTTGCATTTACTCAGCAAGGAGGAAGTCTGAATGCAAAAATGATATTGTTTCCAAAAGAAACATCATAACACAGTGTATGAAGGCTGCCCCGTTTAAATTCACGAAGAAGACTACTCAAGCATAATGTATTGTATAATTATTTGGCAAGAGATTAACAAATAAAAAACGACGGAGCAATTGGTTTGTGAGTCACCCTACATGAACCCAATCAGTCTACGGTGCATTATGGTGACAGGTGAGAGCTTATCAAATGTCATTGTGCCGAGCATCTCGACCACAAAACAAATATCACGTACTACATCCAGAATGACAGCCATTTTCCCATGTAGTATCTGCATTCAAGCGAGCACCATGACTGCAGAAGTAATACATTAAGCACCATACCTCTACACAAAGAATTATAAACGATTGGACATTAATTGGAGACGCAAGGTTTAAAGGCACTAGACACCTTTGGTAATTGTCAACAACCAGTATTCTCACTTGGTGTTCCCAATATGCATAAAAAAAAAAGCTGCTCTGACTCAATTGGACCATCAAAGTTGCAAGAGAATACTTATTAATAAAAGAACAAACACCCTTGTTGCACAAATTTGTGTGATTTCAGATGCCTAAAGAAAATTGGGGGGAAAGGCTCCAGGCCTAAAGTCTTTTAATATTTTAGTGAGAAATTAAACCTCTTTCTCAAATACTATTGTAAATTACTTCAGAGGGAGTCGATTTGCACAATGCTTTATACTATCAACAGCTCTCCTTTGCTCTTATTTTCTTCCTCCATGCTCTTACCAAGTAAGTTTTTATATATAAACAATTCCTTTGAGTAATATAGTGTCCAGTGCCTTTAAATACAATAAGGAGTGACTGACAGGTGGTGTTTTCTATCCCAATCTTTCGCCCCCAAATCTTACCGTAATTTATTTCACTATAACATCTTGTCTTGCGCAACTGCTTATTTCTCTTCTTCCTGCGGAAGCTCATAGCGTCAGCGTAGCCTTGCTGAGGCATCCAGCCCACATCAAAACGGGGTACAGAGAGCCGGCTGTTCAGCTTCTAAAATCCCATTTGTCTCTTTCTTGATGCTCAGTTAACGTGAACTAAACCCGCTCCTTTGAAATACACGGCTCCGGCTACTTGAAAGCTTGTCGGCGAACCACCATTCAGGAATTCCATACAGGTGTTCCAAATGAATAAAAAAGCAAACTTGATTTTCCCCGTTGAAAAATATGCCGCAGCGAGCGCCCCGACAGAAAGGGATTTAGACTGAAGTGCCAATGAATGTCTTGATCAGCACGCCATGCATGCATACACTCCTTCCTCGATCTCCAGAGACCACTGTGTGACAGCACAGCTCTATCCACGCAGAGTAGCGAAGGGAAAAACCTCAAAATCGTAGTGAATATGTTGCTGCTGCAATACACTGCTACCACCTAGCACTGATTATGCACATGTGTACTCCATTCTATCCCATGAATGGATTGTGTGTATGAGCATTACATGTATCCTGTTGTGACAAGGGCATTGGGATGAAGTGAAGGTAGCTGACACCCCAACCTACAGAGTAAACAGTACCTAGTGAGCTCACCACACAAGGGGGATACCTCATTCCTGTCTGACTGCAGCCACTATGTGTCAAATACCTTTTGTGCTCCTACCCCTTCACTCGCAATTATGACATATTATGGGTTTTATAATTCATGGGAGAGGCACCCGCTGCCATGATAATTGGTTCCCCCCTCAGTCGTCAATGGAATGGACCAAATCATTAAATCAGAGGGCTGGCTTTCAGTGCCCTATTGATCAGCCTACAGTACAAAAGGGTGAAGGAGTAAAGTATGATGTTGACATTTTCATAAAGTAATTATGTACATTACATGATGTATCTTGAGAGCATTACATTGTATTAACACATGGATGGCATGTACACAAAATTTAACATTACATTGCCTACATGTACAACTACGAAGTCCCTTTTTTATGCAGTGTACAATGTACCTGTCATTTTTGTAGGCCTACACATTGTTCCTGTACAACTGTCAAGCAGAAGGGGGGGGGGGGGGGGGGGGGGCTGTACATGAATGTGTATTCATTTATACATTATTTGTGTACAATTTATGTTCATAGTGGGCTGAAGATTTGTGTGTAGGCCATCTTATCCATATGTACATACATGGTACATTACTTGTCAACCAACAAATACATGTACTGCCTAAAGTGCAATTTTAAGCAAAAGTTTCAAGTTGCCTATTAATGTTTTTGTACATACAAGTAGGCCTACATGTTGCCCCCCCCCCCCCCCCCCCCCCCCCCCACCCGATCGTTTTTAACTTGTTAAATTTCTTAGCCTCTAACTGCCAGGCCCTAGAATTACACGCAGGCCACGGGGGCCATGGTCTCCGTTGCCCCTCGTCTTGACCTTTGTGCCCTTCAAAAAGTTTCCTCTTTACTTTTAGATGTTCTAATGGAAGTGCCATTTGCAAAATAAAAATGGCCCTTTTCCAAATGTTCAAAGATGAAATTTCAGGCATTGCTACATGTACACACGTATGCTCAAATTTTCCCCCGAAAAAAAAAAAAATACAATCAACCAGTATCAATGCAACCTGTAAAAGTACTGAGCAAAAAAGTTTTTGAACTTGACATTATCATGTAAGGTAATTGACACTAAACAGTAATACTACAGTCTTGCACCAAGACTACCTCCTATGGATTGTGAACAAGACATCTCATTGTCTATGATAGCCTGGTGATTACAGTGTACTGACCTTACATACCCGCAGCATCATGTCTACACAAGATGACCCAAGGAGAGGACAAGGACATGTAATGTTATACAAACAAAACACTGAGTAAAAATATGAACTGCATAATGCACAATGGGTGAACACAGACTCTGGCATTGTGTTTTTTTAGCATCTGTGTGATCGATTACCATGTAGTGTTATAGTGATGCGTTTATCACATATACTGTATGTAACAATTATACCCTTGTGTATTTTTTTTTCAATGAATTGGTTTCCCATACATGTATGTGACAATGAAACACATACATGTATACGATGTTGGAAATTTTGTTAATTTCCCTTCATAACCAAAACTCATTTTAATAAAGGCAATCAATTCAAAGAAAAATTGTAAGTAGGCTATGTTAATATTGTAGCAGCAGGAGTATTCGTTCTTGAAGGCAGTGGACACTATTGGTAATTACTCAAAATAACTATTAGCATAAAACCTCACTTGGTAACGAGTAATGGGGAGAGGTGGGTAGTATAAAACATTGTGAGAAACAGCTCCCTCTTTCAAGAAAAGAGTAATTTTCCACGAATTTGATTTAGAGACTTCAGATTTAGAATTTAAGGTCTCAAAATCAAGCATCTGAAAACAGTGTTTTTACTTTCATTATTATCTCGCAACTTCCATGACCGATTGAGCTCAAATTTTCCAGGTTTGTTATTTTATGCATATGTTGAGATACAGCAAGTGAGACGACTACTCTTTGACAATTACCAATAGTGTCCAGTGTCTTTAACTGTCATAATATTGGGTGATAAAATGAACGGTATAAAGTCCAAGCTGAAATCTACACACAAAGCAAAAGTTCACTTCATAGTGCTATAAAACCTACAATACGTCCACATGACATACAGGCAGACATTGAAAATACTTGACACCCAAACTGCTTTGAAAAGTCCAGTCAGCCACAGAAAAAGTACACCGTGAAAGATTCTTGGTTGCAAACTATCCGCCTAAAGCTCGCTGGCATTCCATTCCCTTCTGATCACAGCCCAAGATTTTGCTCAGTTGGGTTTCCCATAGAGGGGTTTCCACACAATAGGGCCCCCAAACACCAGACATCCTCAAACCTGTGAACAAATTATGGCTGGGTGACCCTAAGGTGAATAGGGCCCAACAAAAGGTGTATTAAAATGGGCAGCCCAGGGGAACTGTTATCATTGACTGGTGATGTATTAATGTGGCTGCTCGGGACCACCAGGCCCGGTACATACAGTGAGAGCAAAATGCTATGCAAAATGTGTCGGTTGCAAATCAAAAATCACCATTTGCTACTCAATATTGCCATTCAGTGTGCACAAAATTTGTTCAGTAAAAAATGTTTTGCTATGCAAAATTGCTAGATGAAATCGTTCCCTGACAAGTAGATATTGCAGGTACTTCACATGGTACATGTATGTAGACCCTTTTATACATGTAGAGCACCTTTTTTTATTTCTGCAGAGAAATCTCAGAGTTCTCCCCAAGATTTGTAAAAACTGTTGGGCATTCTGGACCCAAATGTTGGAAATTTGGCTTTAATCTATAGGCTATACCATGAATTATCAAATACCTTCGAATGGGACGTAAAGCCGTTGGTCCCATGTGTAATGCATGTAAAAGAACGTTAGCACCTTGTAAACCCTTATAAGGTGCTAAATAATTGGGTCTCAAAATTCATCACTGCAATTACCTATCTTTCTGAAAGTTTGTATATACTCAGTGCCTTGAGTACTGTACCTTGTTTGGTAGATACATGTACGTGTGCTATAATAAGACTTTGATGTTATATTATTATATTATATATTATAATTACTCAGAAGCAACTGAGTCATTGCCCTGGTGTTCCAAGAAGAAACATTAATGTCCCTAATAGAGCTAAAGTTGCCCTTTACTTTGGAAAAACTGCATTGCCCTCACAAGAACAATCAGGCATCCTACGTAATCACTTGAATCGGTTCATCCAATACAATTACCTAAACAGTGAAGGTTTGGACAATAACTAAAAACTTTCAACAGAGGGCGCTAGAACTGTTTTCTGCTTACTCATAGAATTGTATGCACAGGGCCAACTTGTACAAAAATCCAATTGTCTAATGCACTACTTGTACAAGTAGGAAGTGTTTCAATGAAGAAACATGAAACATAATTGTACATCGTCATTGTAGTACCGAACGTTTCTTACATGGGAATGTATGAATGTCTTAAGCATCAAGGCTGTCTACATGTATTTAATATTAAACAATTTCTTCAAGTAGTAATTAATTAAAATTAGTAAAGCCTACTTGAATTTTGATTGTATTTTGTAACTTTCTTTTAGCAAGTTTACAGAACTCGCTGTATAAGTTTTAGTGCCCTCTGCACTTCAATTTTGCATGTAGTAATTAAATTTTATTCTGAAATCATTAATTTTTTTTTTGCTCTTCTTTTTTTTCTGACGATGTAGTCGTTCCAGAATCATTCGACCTACCAATATCGTTTTCTTATTTAAATTTTGAATCCTCCTTTAACATGAAATGCATTGCCAAAGCAGGAAGCAAACCCAGTTTCCGATAAGTAGGGCTACTTTCACAAACGCTCAGAAAACGGTGTTTTGTAACAATGACTAGGTGCACATTGATCAAAAAGTAGAATTCACAAAATTGTATAAAACAAATTAGAAAATTGAACATTAATCTAATAAGCTGCAGGACAGTATGGCAAATGGTATGTCAGAGTCCTTGCAAGAATATCTTCCATTCTTCCTACTTTTATTGACTCCTGATTGTTCAATACGGCTGGAGCTTTTGCCAACTATCCATACACAGCTTTTATGTCAAGTACAAGTATAACAAAATGGTTATAGCCCCCTCTGTTGACAGTAACTCTGTAAGGTGCATCAACACACTCGCAGGTGTGCTCACCATGAACATCCATCCATGTATACGCACCACAATAGAATGAACTATACAATATTTAGTGAAACAAACATTGTAATGTTATTACTAAAGGTAAAATTACAAGCTGCACACATCTAAAAAATACTGTATACTACTACAGACAGTCTGAAGAACACTTTGTCCAAATGTTTGCTGAAAACATGTTGTTGTGTACGAGGTCACCCTATGCCCTTTATAAACCATGGCCCTGGCCTTGGCCTTGGCCTTCCTAACTACAGTAGTTTCACCTTTTCAAACATCCTTGTATTTTTTTCAATGTTTTAATGGAAATGTCAGCCTACATTGATGCAGGACTTGTACTTGTTTGATTGTGATGTTACACAGAATGTTGCCTTTGGTCCACGCACCAACAATGCACAAGCAGTACATGTACACTGATTCCAAGCATAATGTCTGTTACCATGCCTAGATTGAGTGTGTGTGCTTCTGTATCACAATAGAATGAACTATACAATATTTAGTGGCGTGGCCGAGCGGATAAGAGCACCAAACTCAAGCTCTGGTGCTTCTGTTCAGCAGAGTGCTTCTGTTCAGCAGAGTGTGGATTCGAATCCCGGTCGTGACACTTAACTTATTGCTTCTCTCCACCCAGAGGTAAATGGGTACCTGTGAGGGCAGAGATGGTTCTTGTGATTGATTTAGCCGAGTAGCACATATTAATGTTGCACAGGCTGCATACTCCCCACCAGGGAGCTGAGATGGTTTAAGGAGTGATTTAAGGCCCAGTGACCAGGGGTAATAATGTGAAGCGCTTTGGGATGCCCTCCAGGTGTGAAAAGCGCTATATAAAAACGGGTTATTATTATTATTATTATCATCCTGTGCATGAACTAGAGAGCGCAATACTGGTTCAACGCCTGAAAAGTTCCAGACTCCATGCTCAGACAATCGGGCAAAGGAATGGCACCACGGCAAGATGGAATGCTCAAATGACATCACTAAACTCTACTCTAGCCAGTGGCCTGGTGGATATTTGGCTATTAAGTCTAAAATCTGAAATTGGCTCTACTGTAGTCCTCACAATGAGCCCATGGCACTCACAGCAATTGCCATGGTGCCCTGTGCTTTTGCTGTGGTGCCCTCTGCAATGTTCCAGTACATCTTCACATTGTCCTCATAGAAGCGCCCCTTAGTAACAGAAGAAAGTTGCTGTGCCCCTTCAAGGGTGAAGTTCAAGACCTGCTACTGTGTAAATGAATGAAATTCCTTGCTTATAAATTACAAATGCGCTGCAAAGCTATAACCATACAGTCAGGCCTAATACATTACGGAGGCAGTAATGGCGACTGCCTCATACACCCTGGTCATTGCATTGGTGCCCTTGAAATGCTCCAATAGAAATTTACAATTTCCTCATGAGGACGCCCCTTACCACGGAGAAAATGCCTTAGTGCCCTTGCCCTTTCAAAAAAAAGCTTACAGGTACCATAGAGCAAGGAAGCAGGTACATTGTAAACTACTGTACATCATGAATATTATTCAACCACAGAGATTATGACCTTCCAACGAGTTGACATTTAATTACAGCAAACATTGACAACCCACATACATGTACATGTAGTGTTAATAAATCTGACTGGTTATCCACAAGGCTAGAAGGCCTCCACACTCACAGGAGTGGAAAGGGAGAGGTTTTAAGTGTTTACATTGCCCTGACATTCAGGTCAACATAGGATCAATAAGCAATGCATGCATGAAGCTCTAGAGTAGTATCCCTCGAGCTACATGTACAGGTACTACATTGAAGAAGCTGATGATCTTCCTAAACAACAGGCCATGTGCAGTCAAAGCAGATAAGCCTTAAATTAATGCATGCGGGATCACCAACCAGCCATGCCTTCCTCAATCCTTGTTTTTGGAGATGACAATTTAGAGACGTCGAGTATTCAAATTATTACATGGCATTGATTTGTTTTCCTTCTCTATAAATAAGGGAATCAATGTGTGGTGAAGAGGTTTTCAACTAGTAGTTTAATCCCAACGAGGCCTGGTTCTTGATGATTTTACCGAGACTAAGTCGAGGAAAATTATAAAGAACCAGGCCTCGGCGGGTTTAAACCACTAGTTGAAAACCGATTCAACACACTTTGATTCCCATTCATATACCTTTTCGGTCAACACATCGACACTTTTTGCTCAAAAAGTAAAATAAATGCAAAAATGATAATTGTGCAATGATTGGTTTCAACACAACACCCCTTCAGCTATGAAATGGTAAAGCCCTCCGTCGCCCTCGGGTAAACAACTCCTTATAAGGGAATGCTGTGCGCGTCGCACGCATCGCGTGATGTGGCACAACTGTTTCAGCAGTTGCTCTCAAGCAATAGGAATGAAGAAACTGTCTTATAATCACCGGTGTGCAAGCTCGCGTGTCACGCCCATGTTTCAACACTTTTTACTGGTCATAAACAAAGGTTTATACACACCCATGTGACGCGCTCTCCACCAATAGGAATAGCGAAACTGTCTGAGGTATTTATGAATAGCTGTTTAAATACACTATGGTACAATCATATGTATTAAAGCTACATGTATGATCAAAAGATGAAACTTAAAATCCATGATAGGTACAACCCCCCCCCCCCACCCCACCCCCTTCAACCACTCTGAATGTGGGAGTTATGCACAATATGTACAGTACACTCATTGTACCATGCATGTACATGTAGCATGTACAGGTACATCATTGAGTGAGGAACAGGTTTACACAAAGTTTTACAAACTGAATGTCACCGCCTCATTTCAAATTCAAGTGTACTGATAGCCATTAAACAAGACAAACTCGTAATGCAGATTGTTAAAGGGGTCATGAAATAATATATGTAGGCTACTGTACATGTAAATGTAGGGATAGATGGCCCTTCCATTCCAAAACCAGGCACTTCCTAGCCTGCCGAAAAGTTTGAGTATCGGCAGCAATTGGAGGCATCGAGCATATCAGCCCATACACTAGCTTGTGCATGGGAAGAATCCTACTATTTCAATTTGCAGTGAAATCAAAATAAGCAAACACAAGTTTGTGCAGTATTGAATAATGCTATTTTGTTTAAATTTAATGCTGTATTTTGTTTTACTGTAACTTCATGTAAGCCCCTTTCACACGTGAACCAAAAACTAACAACCATTATTTGGCTCGCGTGCACGTTGTCTGTCCCAAAGTTTGCATTGGCGATTCTAAACCAGGTTGGATTTTTTGAGGTTTTGATCACAGTTGTTTATAAGGCGGGACCATGGCGATTTCATTACACAGATTCATCTCACATGACGCACATTTGCGATTTGATTACATCGATGCAATTTTGTTGCAATTGACCACCGTTTAGAGATCTCACATGAAACGGGCTTTATGTGTTTTACAAACAATCTCCAATTTCAATCAGTGTTGATTTTGTGAGGTCCTTCTTAACAAGTACAATGTAGCTGTCTAACTAGACACCTGTTATTACATTCACTGCCCAATTCGATATCAATCCCCCACAAAATGTATGCTAATAATATGCTAACTAAATCACCAAAGTTCCAATACTCCCCTGCCACGACCAAGGACAATCCCAGAGCCTGTGAAAATTCCTCCCCAAATTACCTGGTTTGAGAATCCAGGGCTTGGCCAAGTACTGTGTGCACCAATGCGGAAGTGACATCCTAATGAAGTGTGTTATAATACATCCCAAGTCTGTCAACACTCACTGGCTTCATAGCAGGAGATATAGGACGAGTTGCCTGTGGTTAATTGAATTCTATTTAAATATGTGAGTCACCCCCCTGGGTGCCTGCGTAGTGAAGAAGATGCATCTACAAGGAGGCATAAGCAAATAATTTTTAATCTCGTCATTTCTTAATATGAAATGGATTAGTTTTAATGTTTGCAGACACGTATACTGGTACCTCCAAGCTTAGCCTCCATGCTCAAACTCCAAGGTACATACATCATGTAGGCCAACCAGGTAGTGATACTTAGGCCTGCAATTTAAATTCCTCATAAGTGCGTACATGTACGTGTGTAGGCCTATGTACATGTACATAGGATGTACACAATGCGCATACTGTACCTGTAGTGATGGTGTACATGGTGTATGCTGTACTCATTTCCTCCCAGAGACAAACTTAACGCAAAAGACCTGAAACAATGAGACCAAACAACGGAAACATGCGCGCATGTATGCACTGCGCACAACTATCAGCCAATGAAAGGTCTTCATTGATCTTAGTGAGGGTAATGCTTGGGTCTTGTGACATCTCGTGCAATTAGTCTATGTATATCAAACTACTTTCTTATCACCAAGAGTCTACTAGTAAATGAGTTCGTTTAAGAAAATCATCACACAATTTTACCCCAACAAATTTAAGCCTACGCAAAAAATATTCACTATATTAAAAATATTGTTTTTGTCTTATCTTTTTTGCAGTGAATTATCTCTCTGAATGTTTTGCAGCGTAAAGTAAAAATAACTCTCAAACCCCCAGGATGTTCACCAGTATTTTGTGGGGGTGTGAAGCGTAGGCGTCTCAGGGGCTCGGGCAGGTGCTTGCCTCCCATCGGGGCCCCCAAGAGTCTGGCCAGAGTCTTGAAGAACATAAACAATTATCTCCCAAATCAAACCATTCACAGCAATCAGGCCTGAAAATTACACACAGGCCAAGGAGGCCATAGCGCATGTTGCCTCTGGTCGTGGCCCCGGTGCCCCTTCAAAAGTTTCTCATTGACTGTAAGTTTTTTTCAAATGCAAGTGCCCTTTACAAAATGAAAATGGCCTTGGCCTTGCCCTTTCAGAGATGAAATTCCAAGTCTGAGCAGTTACCCAATAATGAAAATCAGAGAGATCTTGTAAACTGGGGTTCAAAATATTAGTTTTACTTTAAATACAGCTTTGGTCTGATTTGTCTCTGGAGTGAGACTTTCTTTGCGATCATGAAGTTCAAGTGACTTCATGTTGGTTTTCCCTCGTACAAACTCCATTGCACCATAGTGAGAAACAACCATTGGAATTTCCTGGGGTTTGATTTCCAAGAAATTGGCTCTGTAATATGATTAGGTCTTAAAGACACTGGACACCTTCGGTAATTCTCAAAGACCAGTCTCACTTGGTGTATCTCAACATGCACAAAATAAGAAACCTGTGAAAATTTGAACTCAATTGGTCATCGAAGTTGCGAGATACTACTGAAAGAAAAAACACCTGTGTCATAAGAAGGTTGTGTGCTTTCAGTTGCTTGATTTCGAGACCTCAAAATTTAATTCTGAGGTCTCAAAATGAAATTCGCGGAAAATAACTTCTTTCTCGAAAACTATGCTACACCATGTACGTCAGAGAGAGCTGTTTCCCACAATCTTTCAATCAACCTCTCCCCATTACTCATTACCAAGTTAAGTTTTATGCTAATAATTATTTTGAGTAATTACCAATAATGTCCACTTCCTTTAAAATTTGGCTGTGATGAAAGAGTTGAGCAATCAAAGTTGTGGAAAATTACTTCTTTCTCGAAAACTACGCTACGCTACTTCAGAGGGAGCTGTTTCTCAGAATGTTTTATACTTTCAACAGCTCACCATTACTCCTTACCAAGTAAGGTTTTATGCTAACAATTGTTTTGAGTAATTACCAAGTTTCCTCTACCTTAATACAACAGAAATATACAACATGTTCACATCTTCACATAAATCTCCCTTCAATATTTACATCATGCGCACTACTCTAATTTGCTTCAATCTCCTCACAACCATTTGAAACAAACACAGTTCAACAAATATCAACCCCCAAACAAACCCTGCTGCCTTTTTTTTCTTGAATAAAACAAATTACTGTACAACTGTTGTAGCTAGAGGGTTTTCAGATACCCATGAAGAAGAAAAAACATGTGGGTTGCGCACAATACGTAAATAGCTGCAAGCCACCATGGACGACATTCCCGATGCGCAATCGCAGGCAGATATTAATTACAATTTACCCGGGCCCAGACATTGACTCTACCTCTAGGTTCTCTTTAACTCAGATTTTGTTTTGGCTGCCTATCTCTGTCTGAAGTGGAATATTAAATTCCACTTGCTCTGAGCTACACGCATATAATTGAGTTCCTTACATCATCCATCTAGTCTATTCAGTTTCTGCTATTTCATCCCACTTTTAATTGTAATTTTTTGTTATCTTACACTTCCTGTTCAGAGCTTAGAAACCTTGTATTAAGCGCTATATAAATGCATGTTATTATTTTATTATTACTATCCACCGATCTAGACTCAACACAGACATCAATGGAGAATGTGTTTAAGTCATGGACATTCAATTTAAGAATCTGAGAACATCAAAAGAAACATCTCCTTGAACAGTTTTCAAACCAAAATGGCACGGACAAACTGTAGTTCACGGTCATAAGAAGTGAGCATCATTAATTACAAGATACAAATAGTACAATATATTAGTTCATTGTGGATTCCTATCAACATACTGCAAAGCGTAACAAGAGAAATTGATAAGGCCACATGAAGAAAAGATAAAATTGAGATCCTTTTTTTTTTTTTTTCGGATGGGGGAGGGAGGGAGGTGTTTTTTTTCTTCAATAGTTTTGTCAAACAAATTTATTCCTAGATGACATTTTCTGTAAACTTTTTCCAACAACTAAGCACAGTATAGCCCAAGTAAATATTTGAAGAATTGTTCTTGCTTTGCAAACATGAATAAAAACCTGTACATTTTGAAAAAAATATCAGCTAAAAAGGTTGTTTTTTATGATTAAAAAAAAAGAGAGAAAAAAAGGGGGTCGGGGGGGTTTTTGAACGGTCAGGCAGGGACAATCAACAAATTTTTTTTATGTGGCCTAAACAGGGTAAAAACATGTCATTGAAACATAAAGAAACTAGACTTTTTAGAATTTGCTCAATGATGACAAACCATCTGAACTAATCATTGGCTGTCTGATTGATTCTTTAGCACATCTTTGAACCATCTTTTTGACTGCTTGGCACTTGGTAGGCTATCCTCCTATGGTAATCTTCCTATAACTTCAACCAGGGAAATTAACAAGGTCGGGAGAATATCATTTATGAAATAACTATGAATTGCGCACTGGTTTTAGTAAGCCCAAAATTACTGCTCAAATTATCCTTGCAAAGTTGATGAGTTTTAGAGTCTAACATGTATCAGAGGCTATGGTAAAATATTCCTTCTTTTTTTTTGGGGGGGGGAAACGAGATTGTTTAGGAGACAGTGGATATTTTGAAATGCAGGGGGCATTTTGAATATTAGTTATTGACCTCTGTGGTTGACCTCTGTGGTTTAGACACTACATGTATAACAAGCATAGCCTGATCACCTTTGAATACATGATTAGACATCTTATACACAATTGTTCACATGTACATGTAATTGGCGCTCTCTTTGCAGGGTAAATCCCAACCTAGATACGTTTGTAAACATGCTGGTACACTACAACTGCTGCTTCAAAAGGTTGTTGAACAAATGCCCATTGTTACAAGATGCTCTTAGTTTTCTTGTTTTTATATAAAAGTAGGCTACATGTACATGTGAAAGTTGGCATAAATTATGTCTATCTAAATGGTGTTTGAAGCTTTCCATGGTGTGAACAATAAGAAGTACAGGTAATACTGAATAGTGAATTTGGAGGTACAACCATGTTTAATATCTCTTTTGAGGGAGTGTTGGCTCTGAAAAGAGCCAGTGTGGTTTCAACGTGTCGAACAGTATTCTGCTCGTCTTCAGGAATCAAAAAAAGCCAGTGTGGTCTCAACGTTTCGAACGGTACACTCTGCTCGTCTTCAGGAGATGAGCAGAGTATATTGTTCGAACTGTCGAAGACCACACTGGCTCTTTTCAGAGCCAACACTCACTCAAAAAAGATATTATACATGGTTATACCAGCAAGTTTACTTTTTAGTATTTATAGTTACTTCTTATGTGTATCTACATGCATGTACACATAACTCGTTTCATTCCATTAGAGATGCTATGTCAGATTTTTGGCCCCAAACATTAAAGAGTATCACCTGCTCTAACGAAAAAAAGTTCAACTGTTATTTTTAATGGTCAGGAACCATGACAAAAATTTAAAACCTTTCTTATAAACCACATAAGAATTGGTCACGTGATATATTGTCGGGATCCCAACAAAAACTAATTTTTAGCACTTTATTTCACTGCTACTAATTATTGGCAGACTTTTTCGAGCAATGGCTCAAATGAAAGCTTGTAACTTTCTCGACCCCTATCAAAATACCTAATTGAATTTTAAATCGAAATTTGTGGGTCAAATCGGCCAAAAATCTAACATAGCGTCTTTAACCTATATTGAGTGGATTCACCCTGGGCTGGACCTTGGTTGAGATTCCTTACACCATTCCATCCTTTCCCATTCAGAGACAATTGAGGATCCCCTTTGCCTGATGCAATCATGGACAACAACAATCAATCAGTTTGCATGCCTCACTTCATCAACAAAAAGCACTGCTAGTCAACAACCCTAGATAAACCCTGGTTGTCGGTATTGCCAAGCTGCACTTTGTAGACTTCAACAAAAGTTTGCTTTCCAAAAATAGGTGTTTTTCTTGTTTGTCTAGTTCTTTCAAATATTGATAGGTCGATAAACGGATGGAACACCGTAACATAGCTTGTACTATGTTTAAAAAAAATTATTTTCGTATCCATGATTTGGTTTTAACTTTGTATACAATTCTGTGCACTAACCACTGTTCATGAACAGCCTACAACTTACAAGCATAGAACCCCAAGCAAGCTGTGCATGTACTTTTGTGACTTCACCAAGTTTGCCTCCAAAGATGTGTGTTCTTCTCGCTTTATTGAAACTGTACTGTGCATCAAAAACTTGCAAATTTGTGAAATCGATGAAATTATGAAACACATCAAATCAAATTCAATTTTGGGGAAATAAATTCCTTTTCACGCTCATAATTTTGTTTAATTTGGTATGAAATGTTATCTTTATTAGCACACGGCCGTATTATGACAATACTAGGAAATATTTTTGTGCCATAATTCTGCGCTGCATGACTGGTTGGAATTTCACACCATTTATGGTAGATTACAGGAAGTGTCAGGTCAATACATCAAATGGCAATGCAAAGGAATGTACATGTTAAGTGCATGTGCCCTTTTCTGGCAAAGCTGGACTGAGTCTAATTGTCAAGAATAATTTAAAATGGCCCAACCCCAAGAAAATTACCCAAAAAAGACAAGTAGAAGAAAACACCATAAAATTTATTTTTCATCAACTGAAAACATGCAAGTACAAACTTCTTTTGTGGTTATGGTTGTGTACTTTTTAGCCTACAAATGTCGAGAGGACTACCGGTACCTACATTATTTGCCTGCCTTTCACTTTCACAAGAAATTCTTGGCAATTCTGCACTTCCATTACGACTGTTTCAGACTTGTTGTTGTAAACAACATGATGTGATATACAATAAAAATCAACATGTAACCAAAGATTATACTGGCAGTTTTTGGCAGTAATCAAAATGAAACAGGTAGAGAAGGATCTACAGACAGAACTGACAGAGCTCAGTTTAGTCACTTAGTCAATTAGGGTGATGTGACCAGTCAAACTTTATGATTGACTCTATAGTTTTCCAAAGGAAGTGCCCTTTGCAAAATGAAATATGGCCTTGCCCTCTCAATAAGAAATTCCAGGCCTGGGGTTTTCCCAGTGTCTGGCTGTGGCTGCCAAGTGCCAAATGGCACTTTCTAAACCCTTACATAATAAGGTTGCACTACATAAATAGGTGTCATAATTCATACACTACAAAACCTGACTACCTTTGAAAGTTTTTCATCTTTGAGCACCTTATTGGTGATATAAGACTCAAAAATTAGATGAGCAAAGATGATCAGACTGCTTACTAGTCAGGGGAAAAAATGCCCGACTGTGTACTGTATACTGTCAGGCGATACTGCGATAGGCTCACATGTACTTATGAAACATGTACCGGTTCATGTCCGCGTATAGTATGCAGCCTCATACCGAACCACGAAAATAAAAACTCGTCTGACTTTCTGAATCCTGTAAACACTTGGATCAAATGAACGGATCCGAGAGACACGCAATAGCTCAATGTAATTGGATTAGACCATTTCAATGGGATTATTGCCAGGTATGTCTGCCCATTCAGCAAAATAAAAACATATAGTGCGACAGCCACTGGCGACGACGCCACAGTATAACCTCAATTCGGCTAAATGACTTTACAAATGTATACTGTATTTTTCATACAGTTGGAAAATTTTAATCAGTATTGAGCAGGGAAATTAAACCGTTAAGAATCTGGAATACTTTCTGTTCAGATAACTGTCTGCCTCCAGGCCTGCTACAGTCCCCATGAATTTAACAAGCAGCATGGTTTAAAAACGTCTTGAGAACCAAGACTACACAAGACTACAGCAAGAGACAAAGATTGATAATCAAAAGCACTAATTAAAGGCATGGACACTATTGGTAATTACTCAAAATAATTGTTAGCATAAAAACTAACTTGGTAACAAGCAATGGAGAGCTGTTGTTAGTATAAAACATTGTGAGAAAAGGCTGATGAAGTAACATATTTATCAAGAAAGAAGTAATTTTCCACAAATTTGATTTTCAGATCTCAGAATTAGATTTTGAGGTCCTGCACACAACTTCATGTGACAAGGGTGTTTTTTTTCTCCCATTATTATCTCGCAACTTCAACGACCAATTTAATTGAGCCCAAATTTTCACAGGTTTGTTATTTTATGTTGAGATACACCAAGTGAGAATAGTGTCCAGTGTCTTGGAGATAACCTACTCATTGTGTACAGCCAGCAGGCCTAACTACGTGTACATGTAGTTAGTAAATTGCATTGCAATGCAATGACAGAAGTGCATTATCAGCTAAATCTGATAGTAACCATACCCTAATTGGTAAGCAAACCACCACTACCACTCAATGAATACAACAATACAATTTGACTTTCCTCCTATCAGGGTCCATGTGTGTACAGTGATTGGTAGGTATTAGCGTCCACTTATACCTTGCTTATACCATGCATGTTGGCAATCAATTATCACCTGGCATACAAAGCAGTGCCCTAAGAACCTGACTGGTTAAATAAACCTCACATTTATAACAGTGTCAAAGTGAACAACGTGAGTGGCTTTAGTACTTTAGTAGACTGGGCCCCTGTTTTGTGTGCTTATAATGTGAAGCTTCTCCGTGATGCCCAAATTTACACATATCAAAACTCACAAAGAATTTTGCAACTGTTGGCGTTGTCTTAGTTATAAATGATATTATCTCATTACAAAATGTCAGGCTCCTGCAGTATTGGTATTCAACGAATTGCAAAGCTTTACCCCCCCCCCCCATTTGTTTTTAACTAAGTTCTAACAAGTTGTCTGTTTGCATGCAGTTGGTGAATGGTTTTCTCAGACCATGGCCGAAACGGCCACTTTGACTACTGCTACGGCTAGATCGCACACGCCTGCCTATTCTTCAACACTGGCAGGTGTAAGCGATGTTAAATTTGCATCAGGGATAAGGAATATTAATTTTGGTTTTTACCCATACACCGATGTGTGTTAGCACTGTATACTCAGTACTTCCCAAGTCCTGTGAAAAAATATCACAGGCATGTTACTTGGATGGGATTCGAACCCACGACCCTTGCAATTCTAGAGCAGTGTCTTACCAACTAGACTACCGAGGTTGCCCGGTAGCTAGAGGCAGTTTGAATCCTATGTTTTGGCAGCGGGTACCGCAACAACTGGCAGGTGTGCTGATCTAGCTACAGCTGTAGCCGAAGCCACCGTTACAGGCAAGGCCTTACATTTGGACACCAAGTAATAACAGTATACGTTTTTAGTTTCATGTAATTTAATTGGTGGAATATGTTTTGTCACATGTCATGGCTGTACTTATATTTTGCCAAACTGTTTTGACCCTCCAAAACTTTCAAATATTGGAGTCCTGGGGTCGATTTCACAAAGAGTTAGGACTAGTCCTAGGAGATATTAAAAACGTATTGCTAGTCCTAAGCTGGATGAGTAACTCGTCCTAACTCGAGATAAGACTAGTCTTACTTGTGAAATCCAACCCAGTATTGGTTAATAATAATAAGACGTTTAGGACGCTTCACAGCCCTTTGCGCAGACTAATTTAGATGTTGTGACATTTTGCAGAGTGCCTGGTCTACAGTGTGTTCTGGACAATATTCAGATTGTTTACTGTCAATAGACACCAAAGCAAGTATTCCCAAATATCCTTGAAGATATCAACTGAAACTGAACCTGGAAGACTCAAATGACACTGTTGAAAGGTCCGTCACAGGCCAATGGCCAAGGAAAGGAGTGAAAACAGTTACACAAAACTGGGCATCTAATCAAATATTCTCTCACTTAAAAGGCAGTGGACACTATTGGTATTTACTTAAAATAATTATTAGCATAAAACCTTACTTGGTAATGAGTAATGCGGAGAGGTTGGTACATGTAGTATAAAACATTGTGAAAGATTTAGAACTTGAGGTCTCGAAATCAAGCATCTGAAAGCACACAACTTCGCGGGACAAGTAAGCGTTCGTGATTACAGAATGACAAACAATGGAATGACATTTAATATTTTGACATAACAACTAGAAATCATACAGCTCAGAGACTTAAACGCTTGCAAGCAACTGTCAACTGATTTCATTGCATTCATAGTGCTCATCGCTTTCCTTAAATGTTAGGGGTAGTTTTTCGCACTTTTTCTGAGGAAATTGTAATGGAAACATGTCAAAAACTGTATTAATTGCATCTTACCACTACCTAACATAATTATTATACCACTTGGAGCTGTGACCTGTCATGCAGTCAAGGTCATATTAACAGTTGATAGCAAACTTACATGTGTGCTATCCATGATTGTCTATTAAAAAGACGTATCCATTATTTAAGTTTCCAAAATGCATGTACGTATTCAAGAAACACCTTATAGTCTGTCCTATGAATGATAATTTCATAAAGACAAAGAATAACATATTTTATGATTGAATAACATTTTTATATTTATTTTATTTTACTTTCACTTCTTCTCAGCTTCAGGCCTGAAGTATTTTATTACTTTTAGGCATCTGACAGCACACACATTTGCGCAACAAGGGTGTGTTTTCTTTCATTGTTTTCTTGCAACTCTAATGACCAATTGAGTCCAAATGTTCACATTGTTATGTTATGTTGGGATACACCAAGTTATAACACTGGTCCTTGACAATTACCAAGAGTGTCCAGTCTCTTTAAAGGTAAACTTCCTCACTTTCTAATAATATTTATTCAGGCAATCACATTCACAAGCACATGTACACCCCATTAAAAATATTTAAGAAAACAAAGTAAAACAACAGTGAGGTGCCCAGGAGAGCATAAACTGTCGCCAAAAGGTGTATGTCTCCTAAATCCCCAAGCAGTAAGCAGTTAATCTAAGCAGTAAGATGCATGTTCTTGGATGTCAAAGACTTCACCACAATATTGCCCTGGACACTTCTAAGATCAGACCATGTAGATGAGTGTTCCATACGACTCATTATCCTGCAGTTCAATTTACCGTCTCTACATGCGTTACAGTATAACTTATAAGCACACATTATGTACAGTATATTATATTCCGCAATGCTTCGCACTCATGTTGACACTGCAGCCCTTCCAATACAAATATTTCAGAACAATTTATTATGCCTGTTTTCAGAGTCAACAGGGACTGCATTCCACGTCTGGCATAACTCTGACATCAAGTCAATCAAAGTCACATAAATATGGACAGAGAAAAATATAGATCTGTGGTATACATTGTCCAAGTACATGTATACAGTTCACTCCATTATAAAATGCAAGACCATTCTTCATTAATCTATTCCATATATATAAAATGCATTGCATTTACCCTGGTACCCTATTCATAAAGGTATTCTATCAGATTATATGATTAGGTTACCAGGATTGTTGTCCTGTTCATTCCATTATGCACTTGATGCAAATAAATTGATTCTCAATTCTGCTGGAAAGGGACCAGGTTTTTGTTTCCCCTTCAAGCCATCAGATTGATTACATCGATCGGAACCGTGGAAAAACATAATCAAGTTGTTTTGTCTGGCTTCCACGAAAAATACTAAGTTATGTACATAAATTGTACTTCGGAAATAACTGGCAACATATTCATTGAATCAGCTGCCAAGGTTATTTTAACTGATTAAATGTTACACATGTGGATTTAAATGCAGTGGACACTATTGGTAATTACTCAAAAAAATCATTAGCATAAAACCTTACTTGGTAACGAGTAATGGGGAGAGGTTGATAGTATAAAACATTGTGAGAAATGGCTCCCTCTGAAGTTGCGTAGTTTTCGAGACAGAAGAAATTTCCCACCAATTTGATTTCAAGACCTCAAGTTCAGAATTTGAGGTCTCAAAATCAAGTATCTGAAAGCACATAACTTCGTGTGACAAGTGTGTTTTTTCTTTCATAGTTATCTTGCAACTCCGACGACCAATCGAGCTCAAATTTTCACAGGAGAGGTGTGTTTATTTTATGAATATGTTGAAATACACCAAGTGAGAACACTGGTCTTTGACAATAACCAGTAGTGTCCAGTGTCTTTAAATAAGTTTTTAGCTTATTAGCCCTCTGTACACCATGAAAGACTCCATGCAGGAACGCACCTACCTCTGCACACTGCCGCCCACCATTTTACCACCATTTTGGGTGTCAATTCTTTTGTGTACATTTTGACTCCCAAAATAGCAGACAGAATAGGCGTTGCGTGACTGCAGGGGGTCTATTGACAAATATACGCTGATTTACAATATTAACAAGAACCTGTGAGCTTCAATTATACTTTTCAATCCCTTTACAAATACACTGTAAATTGGACATAGAATTGTGAACTCAAAGCCAAATTACTGCACGCGTGCACACTCTCTGCAGATTTTGATACAGATGGAGGGCGCCCTCATGCAGTGACAGGGTAAGCGTTCCTAATTCCATGTACAGCCACAAGCCTGCTTCGACCATGAGAAGACAGCCGCTTAATAAAAATACAATCAGTCTTCATGAATCATTGAAAATAGCCGATGAGCCATTTTTCAGAAATGACTGACAAAAATGATTTCTAGCGATTTTTAGGAATGCTTGTTGCTATAAACAATGCTTTTAAGTACCGTAAACCAATTATGAAATACAAGTAATTTGTTTGATTGCCTTTGACACTTTGACAGTTGAATTCCGAAGTGTATCATAAATTGTCTATAATTTAATGCCATGCTGAGTAAAGAAATAACTCACTGCCACAAAAAATAACATCAGAAAACTGCCAAAACAACCAAAGTATACAGTTCACTTCATTATGCAAGATCATTCTTTATTATAATCATTCAATACAAATATATAGATGTGGTATACATTGTTCAAGTATACAGTTTACTCCATTATGACCATTCGTCATTACAATCTATTCCATCATAAAATGCATCGACACTTTGACAGTTGAATTCCGAAAAGTACCATAAATTGTCTATAAAGATGGAAATAACTCCTGCCACAACAAATACCATCAGAAAACTGCCAAAACAACCCAAAACACAGACATGTATCTTTAAGGTTCAAGTTAGATGTTTGTTATTAGTGTTGATCCTCGGAGTCAAACGAAACAAATCACAGCAGCTGTGTATAGGTACACTGGGTGTTCATCATCCAATGGTGTGGTGAGAAATAATCAAAATGACAGCATGGTCCACACAGACAGTGAACGGTTTGCCACAGCACTGGGCACTGCTGGGAAAAGTGAACACTGCAGTGAGACAGAGATGGAATACTGGCAGAGCAATTTGAATGTCGATAAATAAACAATCGCACCTTAAAGGGTCTATATGTAACTTTTGTAGGACAAAAACACAATGTCCACAGATTTACACTAAACCTACACAGTTTGAAGATAATGATAGTAGAAAGCTTCCCTGAAAATATTACGTGCTGAGGTGCTGTAGTTTTGGGGAAATGAGTAAAACAATGTCGTGAAAATAATTTTCGTCTAATGAGGCGTAAATTACAAACCTATTTTCATTACATTTTTTTGACTCATTTCTCAAAAACTACAGCACTTTAGTAAGTAATATTTGAAGGGAAGCTTTCCACTATCATTATCTTCAAACCCTGTAAGTTTAATGTAAATCCATGGACATTTTGAAAAAGTACCCAAATCCTTTAAACAACGCACCCAGACGTACAAAAGTCACTAAAAATTACAGGCCTGGAGTCTCACCAGGCCATGTCCTTCATTGCCCTGGTATTGGCCTTGGTGCCCCTTCAAAGGTTTCCAATAGACTTTTTCCAATGGAAGAGCCCTTTTCAAAATGAAAATGGCCTTGCCCTCTCAAAGTTGAAATTACAATGACTGTATGCAATTTCATTATCATGAAGTTCACCATTCCTTCAGAGAAATATATGAAATACTTCCTTGCGTCACAGAAATCTTGCTTACAATTACAACACCTTATAAATATACCTCTAATGCTTTAATTTTTGCACACACAATTGCACAAAAATCCTAACAAAAGGTTGGTTGGAATTGAGTTTGTAAAAGTGTGCTAGTACATTTAGTACTGTAACTATCCAGTAATGGAAATTATATTCAAGGTACGGATGGTTCAGCATTACTTGATATTCTACTTGAGACAAAGGCTTATGATGAAAAGCTGACAGTTTTAAAGGCCGTTGGACACTATTGGTAACTTACTCAAATTATTGTTAGCATAAAAGCTTACTAGGTAACGGGTAATGGAGAGCTGTTGACAGTATAAAACATTGTGAGAAACGGCTTCCTCTGAAGTAACACAGTTTTTTAAAAAGAGGTAATTTTCCACAAATTTGATTTCGAGACCTGAGAATTAAATTTTGAGGTCTCGAAATCAAGCATCTGAAAGCACACAACTTTGTGGGACAAGCGTGTTTTTTCTTTCATTATTATCTCCCACTTTCGACGACCAATTGAGCTCAAATTTTCACAGGCTTGTTATTTTATGCATATGTTTAGATATAGCAAGTGAGAAGACTGGTCTTTGACAATTACCAAAGGTGTCCAGTGTCTTTAAAGAGGAAAAAACCATTGAGACCTTGACTGAATGTTTTCATTTCTGATTATCCAATTCAAGCTTCTACATAAAGGAAGGAATTTAACACGTCACTGAGGTTCTTTTGTCCTTCTTTTATCTCCTGATGAAAATTGAATCATGGCTTTTAGAGTCGACCTCCACAGCAGCTTTGTTGTTGACATCACTCTGTTGTAAGCTGCTGGATTTTGTTTGTTCTTTTGTAGGGTATGGAGCGTAAATGTACAACTTAATATAGGCCCTATTTACTGTACAGTGTAATTATTGCCGAAAATAAACATCAAGCCATGCTACTGCATTGGAGTGCATTTGGCAACAATTGCTTACATGTAGAGTATCTTACATTCCGAGACTGTTCTAAAATTCAAATATTTGACCCCGTCAAAGCGTGCAACAATTGTATACTGTAGGCCTATCGACAAAATGCAATAAACCAAAGAGTTGTTCAAAGGCGCTCAATGAAGAAACTGCAACACTTGAGAATAAAACAATTTACAAACGCACACGTACTATTTCGTCAACATTTTCACAAAGAGACACTCCAACCTCTGCAGCAAAAGTTTCATTTTTGAAGAAAACCATGTATTTGTATTTAAACTATTTATGAAACCAGTGTTTTGGACATTTTAACAAGTAGGCCTACATGTATAATATTAGTAGTGGAGATCTTCAATCATATCTTTATCATAATAAGTTTAATGGACTGAGTAATGAACTGTTTAATACAGTGTCTCTTTGTGATATTACTGAGTAAAAGAGGTGTGTGTTTGTGCAGCTGTCCTGTCTACAAACCAATCTGTAAACAATGGTGTCTGTGAAAACCAAAGTTTATCTAGGTCATCAATGTCAAAATTGCATGTCAATACTGCATGAAGATATTACACTGTATAACACTTTAGTTTTTAAAAACTTTATTGTATGGTAATGTTATATAAAGTATTACAGTAAAGGCATGGGATTTCAGTGCATATGTAATAATAATAATAACGAAGTCTTATATAGCGCACGTTATCTACCAAGAGGCGCTGAGTATATACAAACTTTCAGAAAGATAGGTAATTGCAGTGATGAATTTTGAGACCCAATTATTTAGCACCTAATAAGGGTTTATACAGCAGCCACAGCCAGGAACATCAGGGCGAACCCCTTCTCTTTTCGATAAGTGCACTGGGTTCTTTTACATGCGTTACACAACACATGGGACCAACGGCTTTACGTCCCATCCGAAGGGCGAAGCAATGGTTAAGTGTCTTACTTAAAGGAACACGTCACTTGGATCGGACAAGTTGGTCTATAAAAAGCGTTTTAAACCTTTTTATATGAAATGCATGTTTCATTTAAATGTTTTAAAAGTAGAGTATAATGATCCACACAAGTGTCACTCAAAATTGCACGGTTTTCCTTTTGCTTTATGAACTAACACGGTCGGCCATTTATGGGAGTCAAAAATTTGACTCCCATAAATGGCCGACTATGTTAGTCAACGAGGTTAAAAGAAAACCACGCAATTTAGAGGCATATTTGTGTAGATCATTGTATTCTACTTTTACAACATCTTTCTACCCATATCCATTTTATAACAAACGGTTAAAGAACGCTTTTCAAAGACCAACTCGACCAATCGCAGGCAACGTGTTCCTTTAAGGACACAAGGGTCACGGCTAAGGACGAAGCAATGGTCAAGTGTCTTACTTAAGGACACAAGTGTCACGGCTGAGGATTCAAACCCACACTCTGCTGATCAGAAACACCAGAGTTTGAATTCGGTGCTCTTAACCGCTCATCCACAACACTTCCATATGTATCACATTATTTGTATGTAAACAGTATGTATCATGTAGGGCCTACAATGTGCACCTCTCTTGAGAAAACTTCAAAGGGATGCCACCAACAAATTGGAGTCAGAGTTTTCCCCCAGGGGTTACCTTGTCATTAAACCACTTATTGTTACATTTGTAAAGTGTGTCTACAGCAAATACACCCCAAGCCTGGTCTGTCTACACATTAAGGGTACAATTCTGAAAACCAACTCAGTGAAATAAAACTTGAAGCACATCTAATGCACCCAGTGTTTACCACATGGTATTTGCACAAGGATGTCCTCCGAGTATGCAGAGTGATGAAAGGTCAGACAACAATGTTTCGAATCTCTAAACCGCTTAATACCGTCATCTCATCGGCTTCCCCGAATTTACATTACTAACAATCTCATGGCATTGAAGGTGATTGGGCAATAAGCCTTAGTCAAAGGAAATGGCCTGTCCGTAACAAACAAGGGTGCCAAACGAAAACATCACGACTCTGCCCACGATGTGAACATGCTATGTAAAAAACTTCTTGGTCACATTGTATGACTATCATGATGTAAAAATCAACAGACGGTAAATTGTACTATACGTACATGTAGGCCTACTTGCAGGCCTGGAATTTCATCTTCCAGAGGGCAAGGCAGTTTTCATTTTGCAAAGGGCAATTCCATTGGAAAATGTTAAAGTATGGGAAGTCTTTGAAGGGGCACCAAGGCCAAGACCAGGGCAACGGATGCCATGGCCTTCGTAGCCTCTGTGCAATTTCAGGCATGTATTCTGAACATCCAAGGCGTGAATATCTGTTATAGACTACACACAAGTACCTACATTCATACATCAAAACTCAATACATGTAGTTTTGCAGACACAAGAAGTCATTGTGCTGGGAATGGTTTCTGCCCTTGACCCATCAATGGGATTCAGATTAAACTCACAGCATTCAATTTAAAGGTGTCTGCTTTGAATCAAGTTACCACCATCTTTGTCACGCTCGCCACTGTGCTCAATATAGCAATGATGAATACAGACTCCTCAAAATCAAAGTCGAGGACAGACTATCTTGCTTTTCCTAAGTTCAAGGCCAGCAAAGGCCACATCAAAATTCACTGAAAAACACAAAATTGTGTATTTTTCATTTATGTTAACTTTAGTACAATGTGCAAGTCTTGATCAAATGCTAACAGTTTAAAGGCTCATTTTGGGGTGAAAACTCCACAAGACACAAAATATACCAAAATTCAAAACAATATTATTGAAACCACCCCAATAACTCTCTTCATCTGTACAGCGCAAAAAACGTGCAATTTTTGTTTTGTTGTATGCGAGAAAACATGTGTAAACACCCTGAAATTCCAGTGTAAAAGAGCTACGGATAATAAAAGGGGGCTAAAAATGCTTGATTAATCAACCAATGTTTGGCTTGAATGTGCATTATATTGAATTGAAACCGATCAATGTAAATTAAGTACATTGGGACGATTGGTCTTTGAATTCCTGTTCCAAATCACAATTGACATCCCTGGTAAGAATTTACATTGTAAGCAATTGAGGTGAATTGTTCAATTCTGAACTCAGAGGGGTCCGCAATTTTTACGCACCTGTATATTATAGTCGTTTTGGACACCCCGCATCTTGTCGTTTGCATGTATTGTATGTAAATAAACAATTTGGACACCCAGTTTTTATATTTCCAGCAAATTTTGACACCCTTTTACTGGCTAAATCCTGGCTAAAACCTTGCTGTATACTAGTTGATAATTAAGCGCTTTTATAAGACTGGGATTATTCGGACAGTAATGGCATTCTACAAGCATTATTGTGACGAGTACAAGGTGTCATGTACAGACATCGCTGTACAATCATGCATGAATGACAATAGTATGTTTTATTATAGTTCACTGTAAAAACAAGTCTCATTCGTAGCATCTGCTGGCCACTTAGTTGCAGAAACATGTAATAAATTTACTGATGACTCTGCAAAATGATTGATTAGACGGAGCAACCTACAACTTACAACGCTTTTGTGCACAGCCAAAATCATTGGTACACTTGTTGATTACAAATACACCAAAATGAGCAATGTTGAGTAACTCTTCTGCAGATCTTGTATTCAACAAACTCAGGCACTTTTTATTAAAAAACACTAGTTTTTTCCTTGTGTTCTATTACGGCTAATCTACTGTAATTGTCTTTTCTCCTGTTGTTGTGGTTGTATTTTTGACATGTTCTTGAGCACTGTACAATGTATTTTTATCAAAATAAATTCAATCAGTCAATCATCATACAATTTACAAGTTTTCAGAAATGGAATGCACGTCAACAAAAATTGTTGATTGCCATTTTTTGGTCTAGCAAGAACGATGACAGCATGGAATGTTAATCTTCTTTTCTTATCACTTTCTGAAACACCAGGTCAAGTACTACAGGAAAAACACTTCAGTACGTATCTTTATTAGCTTTCATACATGCAATGCATAAGGCCTACAAATACAAGTAGTTTTGCTGGGCCTAATTTGTTGCTGATTTGACACGTAAGTTACTTTTATAGATTCAAGAAAAAATAAAGCTATCATAAGGTATGGCAAGAAAAAAATCAACCAATGATAACTTGCAGATAATAAAAAAAATTGTAAAAAAAACAAATATTTCGGCTATGATAACAAATTAAAACTTGTTACTATTCTGTCACGATGTCCTGTTAATTCTATGTTAATGTTTACACATTTATGATGCATGCAGATTTACGTACACTCATTAGGCCTACATATTCAAAATTTTCTTTTTGTACATTTTCTTACCTTAATTATGTACATAAATGTACAATGTCTAATCAAATAAAATGAACCTTTGAAGCAATTGATACTTGTATACTGTACCGTAGGCACTGTAGGCATAAACACTGTACAATTGGGATATGGCTGCACAGGTAATAAGTGTACAAAATGTAAAACATGCAAAGAAAGATTAACTTTTGCAAATAGAAAATACGAATTAAGATTTTTTCGTTATGTTTTCCAATAAGGTCAGCCCTGTTTACTAAGTGACTGTACTCCCCCTACAAACATAACAAAGCCTTCAAAACCACATCCAATGCTAATTTCATCATTGGCTTGCCCATTAACCAATGGCAGTCTATGAGTCACCCATGCTACACTCCAGGAATGTTCTGCAATAACAGGACCCTATGTGTCTGTGTGGTGCGCTCACGAGGAGTGCTCCTTGTATAAAAAAAAAAACTCATGAATCACATAATTGATGTGGTACATTCATGTAAGAATGTCATCATGGGGCTAAAGTACAGTATGCATACATTACAAAGTACGAATCGCACTCCGAATGTACATGTACCGTGTACATGTACAAAGACTGAGGGGAGGGGGAGGGATATGTTGAAAATAGACCTGTAGGAATGTACACTCAGCCTGAAATCTTTGTGTCCGCCATGCGTTGTGCATAATACATAGTGCGCAATGTGTATTGACATGAAAATACACACCGAGCATATTAGTTCCATGTATCCGCATTACGTACTGTGTTATCCGTTAAAAAAAAGTCCATTGCTTTGCGTGCATTTTCATTTTAAAGGATTACGCATGATGAACACACCCACCTTCATATGTACCCTACTGTCTATCAACAGCACCCACATGGGTTGCGAGCTACACAATGCGTCTCACCCTACGGCACGTCATACACAAAAGACCTTAGATGCTGGGATCATGGAGCAATAAACTGCTGGGATCCTAACATTTTTTTCTTCTGATTTTGATGAGTCAAATTTTCGTTACTTGAACGAATCTTATAAGCCACGCGCCTTTTTTTTGTACCACGACTACAAGCCCGAAAGTTCATCCCCCTTCGGTACTGTGTGAGACACAGTGCTCTCGTCTTGTGTGAGGGGAGGTCCTTCCTACACATGTGTAGACAGTTCCTATGTTGAGCTACACGTACATACTATGTGGCTTATTGGATTTGTCTAATTGTACCCTTCAGTCTAGTATAGTGAAACAATGTACATGTAAGTGTGCACCTCACAGGTTTGCGAACTATAATCACCTACAAAAATTATGGGGTGTCAAACTGTTACTTGAGACCACAAAGTACTGAGTATACAGTGCTAACACACATCGGTGTATGGGTAAAAACCAAAATTAATATTCTTTATCCCCGATGCAAATTTAACATCTATTATATCGTTGCGGTACCCGCTGCCAAAATATAGGATTCGAACTGCCTCTAGCTGCCGGGCAACCTCGGTAGTCTAGTTGGTAAGACACTGCTCTAGAATTGCAAGGGTCGTGGGTTCGAATCCCACCCGAGTAACATGCCTGTGATATTTTTTCACAGGACTCGGGAAAGTACTGAGTATACAGTGCTAACACACATCGGTGTATGGGTAAAAACCAAAATTAATATTCTTTATCCCCGATGCAAATTTAACATCTATTATATCGTTGCGGTACCCGCTGCCAAAATATAGGATTCGAACTGCCTCTAGCTGCCGGGCAACCTCGGTAGTCTAGTTGGTAAGACACTGCTCTAGAATTGCAAGGGTCGTGGGTTCGAATCCCACCCGAGTAACATGCCTGTGATATTTTTTCACAGGACTCGGGAAAGTACTGAGTATACAGTGCTAACACACATCGGTGTATGGGTAAAAACCAAAATTAATATTCTTTATCCCCGATGCAAATTTAACATCTATTATATCGTTGCGGTACCCGCTGCCAAAATATAGGATTCGAACTGCCTCTAGCTGCCGGGCAACCTCGGTAGTCTAGTTGGTAAGACACTGCTCTAGAATTGCAAGGGTCGTGGGTTCGAATCCCACCCGAGTAACATGCCTGTGATATTTTTTCACAGGACTCGGGAAAGTACTGAGTATACAGTGCTAACACACATCGGTGTATGGGTAAAAACCAAAATTAATATTCTTTATCCCCGATGCAAATTTAACATCTATTATATCGTTGCGGTACCCGCTGCCAAAATATAGGATTCGAACTGCCTCTAGCTGCCGGGCAACCTCGGTAGTCTAGTTGGTAAGACACTGCTCTAGAATTGCAAGGGTCGTGGGTTCGAATCCCACCCGAGTAACATGCCTGTGATATTTTTTCACAGGACTCGGGAAAGTACTGAGTATACAGTGCTAACACACATCGGTGTATGGGTAAAAACCAAAATTAATATTCTTTATCCCCGATGCAAATTTAACATCTATTATATCGTTGCGGTACCCGCTGCCAAAATATAGGATTCGAACTGCCTCTAGCTGCCGGGCAACCTCGGTAGTCTAGTTGGTAAGACACTGCTCTAGAATTGCAAGGGTCGTGGGTTCGAATCCCACCCGAGTAACATGCCTGTGATATTTTTTCACAGGACTCGGGAAAGTACTGAGTATACAGTGCTAACACACATCGGTGTATGGGTAAAAACCAAAATTAATATTCTTTATCCCCGATGCAAATTTAACATCTATTATATCGTTGCGGTACCCGCTGCCAAAATATAGGATTCGAACTGCCTCTAGCTGCCGGGCAACCTCGGTAGTCTAGTTGGTAAGACACTGCTCTAGAATTGCAAGGGTCGTGGGTTCGAATCCCACCCGAGTAACATGCCTGTGATATTTTTTCACAGGACTCGGGAAAGTACTGAGTATACAGTGCTAACACACATCGGTGTATGGGTAAAAACCAAAATTAATATTCTTTATCCCCGATGCAAATTTAACATCTATTATATCGTTGCGGTACCCGCTGCCAAAATATAGGATTCGAACTGCCTCTAGCTGCCGGGCAACCTCGGTAGTCTAGTTGGTAAGACACTGCTCTAGAATTGCAAGGGTCGTGGGTTCGAATCCCACCCGAGTAACATGCCTGTGATATTTTTTCACAGGACTCGGGAAAGTACTGAGTATACAGTGCTAACACACATCGGTGTATGGGTAAAAACCAAAATTAATATTCTTTATCCCCGATGCAAATTTAACATCTATTATATCGTTGCGGTACCCGCTGCCAAAATATAGGATTCGAACTGCCTCTAGCTGCCGGGCAACCGCGGTAGTCTAGTTGGTAAGACACTGCTCTAGAATTGCAAGGGTCGTGGGTTCGAATCCCACCCGAGTAACATGCCTGTGATATTTTTTCACAGGACTCGGGAAAGTACTGAGTATACAGTGCTAACACACATCGGTGTATGGGTAAAAACCAAAATTAATATTCTTTATCCCCGATGCAAATTTAACATCTATTATACCACAAAGTTGTTTCGGGCATTTTTTCCTTTTTATTTGACATACTTTATCACTCTTCAAATTAGCAACATACATTACGATTGTAAACCAATTATGAACAATCAAATAAAGAGCACTTAAAATAAAAGAATTAGAAAATGGCCCAAGGTGTAATGGTGGAATTCAGAGAGATTGGCAACATCCTCAAAGCACCTTGCACACTACATGTAGCCTAGGGTAAAAATGGTAAAAGCCTGCGATAGGATCAAAACATCACGTTTGTATGTTACTTATTACCTACAGTGCAGTTTAGCTCCTAGGTACAACTGTACACCATCTCCTCCTTGAGAACAGGATTGGCAAGGATTTATCAAAACACTGCAAAGTGGATTTTAATATCTTCATTAAAAGCATTAATTTTGTTATTGTTCTGAAACTTATTTCTTTAAAGGGAAGATGTAAATTAGGTAATTACTCAAAACAAATATTAACTTTAAAATTGATTTGGTAACAAGCATTGGAGAGCTGTTGATGGTATAAAACATTGTGAGAAACGGCTCCCTTTGAAGTAGCATAGATGTTGAGAAAGAGGTAATTTCTCACTAAAACAATAAAAGACTTAGCTAGAAGTCTTTTATCTGAAAGCACACAAATTCGTCCAACAAGGGTGTTTTTTCTGTCATCATTTTCTCGCAACTCTGATGACCAATTGAGCTCAAATTTTCACAGGATTGTTATTTTATGCTTATATGTTGGGATACACCAAGTGAGAAGACTGGTCTTGGACAATTACCAAAGGTGTACCTTCCCTTTAAACACTAATATCTAGTATAAAAAATGAAAATCTACAACAAAACATAGAAAAGCATTTTTTGTTCAGCCATGACAAGTTCGGCCACTTCATCTGTTGAAATTGTTTGCATGGATGTGATTGTTCTTAACTCCAAAGTGGATTGGAATAAATTTATTTAACAACAGAACAAGA
Source organism: Asterias amurensis (assembly GCF_032118995.1). NCBI lineage: Eukaryota > Metazoa > Echinodermata > Asteroidea > Forcipulatida > Asteriidae > Asterias > Asterias amurensis. The sequence goes on from NC_092652.1 coordinate 16,718,883, forward strand.
CATATATAGGGACCTACAAGGTTTGCCTGAAGCTTTTGGAAGCAAAGAACAAGCCAGGGGTGGTTTTCACAAAGAGTTAAGACTAGTCTTATCTCGAGTTAGGACAAGTTACTCATCCTAACTCAGGACTACCCTTATGTTTTAAATATCTCGTAGAACTAGTCCTAAGTAGGCTAGTCACGAGTCTTAACTCTTTGTGAAATCGACCCCAGAGCAGAATTTGGACAGAATTTTGACGAGTCGTCAGGAGTTATAACTGGAGTTTGGCAAGCCGACCAATGCTATTTTTATTTAGGGAGAATGCAAATATTTAATACAGTGTACCTTAAATGAGCATACCAAATTGTCAAATTGATGTGCCGTTCTGTCAGGGCACATCCTTCCTCTGGGCCATGAGGGTTTACTACAACCCTCGTAACTTCCTGGATTTACTGGATTTAATTACTTTAGAGTACTGTGGCCAACCATCCAGCGCCCTTGACTGAGGGCTTCAACCATCCCACTGATGAAGGCCTTCATGTGTGGAAGTGTCGTGGCCGAGCGGTTAAGAACACCGAATTCAAACTCTGGTGTTTCTGATCAGCAGAGTGTGGGTTCGAATCCCCAGCCGTGACACTGTGTCCTTGAGCAAGACACTTAACCATTGCTTCGTCCTTCGGAAGGGACGTAAAGCCGTTGGTCCCATGTGTTGTGTAACGCATGTAAAAGAACCCAGTGCACTTATCGAAAAGAGAAGGGGTTCGCCCCGGTGTTCCTGGTTGAGGCTGCTTAATGCGCCGTAGCGCCTTGTAAACCCTTATAAGGTGCTAAATAATTGGGTCTCAGAATTCATCACTGCAATAACCTATCTTTCTGAAAGTTTGTATATATACTCAGCGCCTTGAGCACCTTGTTTGGTGGATACGTGCGCTATATAAGACTTCGATATAATGTGTAAACCTTTAACCAAAATCACTAGGAACTGATTTGAGGAGGCTGCCCTTTAAATTTGTTTTGATAATTTATAATACTGATTATAGATCTTCCAGACCCAAGTGTAAACCTTTAACCAAAATCACTAGGAACTGATTTGGGGAGGCCGCCCTTTAAATTTGCTTTGATAATTTATAATACTGATCATAGATCTTCCAGACCCAAGGGCAAATGAAATTAAATTGATTGCAAGATTTGTTATCGCTTTTCGATGACTTGAATTCTTCGCACGATAAATTTGAAGTGGATGAGCAACCAAGAAATGAAATAAAAATGTAATTTATTTGTTGGATATAATTAGGAAATGATGGTGCAATTGAAGTTCAAATGAAAGACTAAGTTTTGAAAGACAAACACTTCAGTACTAAATAAATGTTGCCCCCTTCAAATTCAAGTCACAAGAAAATAGTTATACCCACTAGCCTACTGTTATTACATGCCATGCCTCTGTGGCCCCTGGTATTGGCCTTGGTGCTCCTTCACAATTACCCCATAAACTGTAAATGTTTCAACTGGAAATGCCCTTTGCAAAATGGAAATGGCCTTGCCCGTTTAATAATGAAAGTCCAGGGCTGCATGAAACAGGTATGGATCTGAACTGTTTCTGTGTACCTGCATTTTTCAAACAAGAACAGTGTGTTGACTGTTTACAGACACAGTATTGTATGTGTACGCATACATTATAGGATAATAGTGTAAATGGTTGACACAAAACCTGCACAAACTCCACAGTTCCACATTTCACCTTCAACTGCTCCAAGTTCACACTCTCCCCAGACAGCAAGCCAGGCACATTTAAATACGGCATGCAATCAATCACAACCATCTAAGTCAACATCATCTGACAGGGTTTAGACTTTCGCATTTTAATTTCAAATGCCCCTGGCAAACTAATGTAAGGAAATGTAATGGATTCTACGGAACACTAGTAATATTACTAGAATACCAACTGTCTGAACTGGAAAAATTTGATAAGACTTTAAAATGAATTTACAGATACAATATACATGTAGGCCTTTATTTTATGTTTTGCTTGCCAATTAGGCCCCCTATCATACAATGTATACTGTCTGCATCGTTGTAACCTTACAGTGTCAGTGTTAATTTATTCTATTGTGTTCAATTTGGTAGGTTAGATCATGGAGCTATCTTTGTATAGCTTCCATGGTGAAATTGAGCCATCATCATCAATGTCTCTCACACTAAAAGTACAATACATGTAGGCTACTGAACAAAAGCAAGTTAACTGTACTATGCAATGTACACACATTTCAAATGGTTTGATGATGATGCGCTGGACAACTGGTTTTAGTTGGTACAACATCGTATACTTTATGTATCAGTTTCTAGAGTTCAGGCCTTGCCAACTAAGCATAACAAGTCCATCTGTACTTGATGTATTTTCGATTTTTCATTCTGTTCATTTGGAAATGTAGGCCTCTATTAATTTGACTGAATGAAAGCTAAAACTTTTAGGTTTTCCTTTGTTTCAGAAACAGGATCTTGGTAGTCAATAATATGGTTCAAGGGAACTTGTGCTAAGTACAGCAGACACCCAAACACAACACGAGGGCTTCCTGTTTGTAGAAGTATTGTGAAACATTTTAGGCCTATGAGTATCTTGCAATGGGTCCTCTAACCAGGGAGACCTCCATGCTCTAACACAGTCGTATTCAGTACAGATACAACACAAATGCAACGTGTGAATGAACATCGTCACAAAGAACTGTGTTTGTCTATTCCATCACTTATTTTTGGTAGTGTTAATATCAATGTTGCTTTTTTTTACACTTAAAGAAGTGTACAGTAATTTTTACACAGGAAATATGAGATTGTAAGCCACACTAGCATGAGTGAATGGGGCAACCACTTGGTTAAACCTGTCTGCCTGACTCATTCTTTATCACGTGTTTGTGACAAACATGGCCAGTAATAACATTGGTTGCTGCGAGGCTTCAACGATTTGGTACAGCATTTGGAACAAAACGTGTATTTCAAACTTTATAGAAACTCTAAACCATGTAAACCCAATTAATGAACTCTGAAATTCACAACAGCTCTGTGTCTATTACAGTGTAAAATGAGCTCAGTACTCAGACATTAAACTTCACTCTTGAAGGGGCACGGCAACTTTCCTCAAGTAAAGGGAACTTCTATGAGAAAAATCAACATTTGTATTGGAATTTTGCAAAGGGCACCATAAGCACAGTGCACCCTGTGTGACATGGGTCAATTTGAAGCCCGATGCACACAAATTAGTCAGAAGCTAAATTTTGTGCACACTGAGTGCTCAAATTGAATAGCAAAAAAAAGGTATTTTTGTAGCAACTGATACAATTTGTGTAGCATTTTGCTCGGCTGTACGAGGGAAATCATTCACTGCTTTCACAAACATAAATTTGTTTTTATCAAAAATCTTACTTTTTGTCGGACTCGGTCGTGGTGCTCCACATCCAATGCAAAGCACTGTTAATCAACACTCCTCACACCAACATAATTAAAAACAAATGGTGTCTTTACTTTTTGGGTGCTTAGGGAACAAACCAATCTGAGATGTAACTTCAGAGGACAATCTGAGCATACAAATCGAAATGCTAACTTGTAACACCACTGGTTCTTAACAATTATTAGAATGTCCTGATCAGAATGTCCTACTGCAGGCTTAATTTGAGATATATCTAGGACGGTGAGTCATAATGCGGTGCAAAGTAGAATACATAAATGGAATTTAAATAATCAACTGTCAAATAATTGATTACTGCAAATTGCCAAATATGTTGAGTGTACTGTAGTGTAAAGTACAATGTTTCATCTGTTGATGCTTGCGTGTCTAACTCTACCACCTGGAGTTTCCTGTCACCTGGTGTGGCATTTTGTAGTGCAAACTGTTTTAATAAAGTTGCATCACACTGCCGAGTGTCACAAGAACCAAAGGCATCAATTGGCTACAAATTTTACGAAAACCTTGTTAAAAGTTAAACCAAAACCTAGTACCCTGTCTGTGAACATACCCTATTTCTAAGTGTCAGAATGTTGAATCTCAATATTGAAGAGCAAGGGTTGCTTCTTAGAGACTCTTGAGTCCTTTAACACCTCCATGATTGATTCATGGTGATAAGGTTTGTGTCTCACACCTTGGTGTTTATTTCCATGTTATCATTTACATGAGGAGATGAATTCAGGATGCCAAATTCAGATTGCGATGCCAAATCAAACCGCAAATTTTGCAATCATAATGTCCAAAAGTAGTATTTTATTTTCCCAAGTAACATTAATTACCAGCTGTGTAGCAGCAAATCTAGCATGTTAATGGCAACACAAGTGAACAAGTTCTGAACGGAAACATAAATAGTTGGGAATGATCAATTTGATGCAAATGACTGCGTGACATTGTAACAACGCCGCCCAATTTATAATCAGAATATTTATTTGTAACACACAAATAAACACAACCAACTAATTTATGCCATACTGTAGAGTAGGCCCTACCATATTAAAAAAGGCTAAAAGTGTAGTAGAACAAGATTTTTTAATCCAGAACTAAGACAATAAAAGAAGTTAGAACAACAGAGCACAAATACAATGATGACTCTTCATCTTATGTCATATAAATATGGGCGATCAGTGCTGTTGTTTGTTTGTTTGCTTCCCAAAACAACCAGAAAGACAAGCTCCAACCGTCCAAGGTCAGAAGAGTAAGTGGCTATTTGCAACCAAAGTCAACTTTTTCTCAGTCAATATTCTAATAATTCATACCTTAAGCTCAGTATTAGAAAGGTACAACTACCAGTTCCTCAAGGAAGAGGGTTTATTTACAAAGGGAAATGAAGTCCACCACACAACCACACTCAGAACAGAGATGAAACAAGGTCAGACTGTCAGACCATGGAGGTAGGTCAGACACAAGTCAGACAAACAACTTAAAATAAGGAAGAGCATGTGATTGTGAAGAGGGGAGGTTAATTTATAAGTTTTACAACATTGTTTCTGACTCAGTGGTGACTGTCAAACACTCATTTTAATAATTGATAGTCATGAACATTAATAAACCATTTACCAACTTATAAAAACAAAATTACTGACACGCTATTCAAATATTAACTTAAACATGTCAATAGCATTACTAGAAACCAGATGATCGAAACTTGGTCATCCATGTTGACAAGTCACAAGTTGAATGAAGTAAAACAACAAAATCATAACTAAATATTTAATGTTTAACAGGCTTACAAGGGCATCAATTTTGGCACAATTACGCAGCATTTATTGGGGGTAAGTTTCAAAATGGAAAAAGGTTGAAGAATAAAGTTTCTTACCCTCAATGCAGACGACATGTTCACGAAACTGATCCTGTAAGTTTGGGTCATCAATTTGCTCCAGAAGGTCGTAGATGGCATAAATATGCGGGTGAACACTTTCAAACCGCTGAATTTCCTCACGAATTGCCCGTGAATTCAGCATCTCCAGGCTATGGGCATTCATCGTCCTCTTCACGACACTTCCTATTGGTGATTCTTAAATATCAGAGTTTATTTTATGAGAGTAAATGCTTCGTAAGGCGAGACAAAACAAAGGGACATTTTCAGCATTGAAATGTTGTCTGCTCTTCGAATGTGTACAGCTAGTTCACGGATTCAGTGGTGAGGTGTGTACATTGTACACACGTTACATCCTGCGTTTCATGCACACTGCCTGTGTGTTGAGCGTACAGTTATCATGTATACGGTACATGTACACGGTACCATGTACATTAGGTTTAGCTGACACATCAGTGGTACCTGGCCAGACAATATTGCAGGTACAATTTTGGTTACCACCTAAACTACATAAATGCATCCACGCGTGTGATGTGTTAGTCTTAGCCCAAGACGTCAGTGATTGATAGTGGACATTGTACTGCGCTCGGTTGTAAATCGTAACAGCATGCAGTACACTTTTACATGTAGACTACCCACTAGAGACACTGACGCATCGTGACGGTTTGAGCTAAGACTAGTGCCCAATAGATATAATCCCAGAGTGCTCAGATCCGGAAGAGATTAACAGCTGACTTTCAAGGAAGCAGACGACACATTGGGGGCGTTGTCTACCTGAACTGAGTAGTAAAATTGTTGAAGCTGAGATAACAACGAGCGGTAAGAACAATTTGCAAACTCTAACCGGTACATTTACTTCAACATTGCATTTCATTTTGTGTCTCATTTTGTGTCTCAGTGCTATGATTCATAGTATGAATGACTGACATCTACCGATTCGAGTTTCTGCTAAGTATATTTTTGTTCCTTTTGTTTTGTACTGAAGTTTTTTTTTTTATGGGGGGGGGGGGCATAAACCCAGACACCAGATCTGGACTACTTACAGCGCTCAGTTAAATTGGAAATATTTCTGTATCCTGCCACAACTTTGTAAGACAAAAATTACCAAACGGAATTTCTCAATAATTGAGTAAATTAGATACTAATTAATTTATTTTGAAATTCATATGTTTCATAACAAATAAAAAAAGTGGTGGCAGAAGGATACGGATTGCTTTCAGATAAAACATTTTATATTTATATAGGATATTGTCGCATGTTTCTTCCTTGGTGCATGGTTAGATGGTTACTGTACGTACGTACAAATGGAAATGTAGTTATTTCCAATGAACACAGGAACCAGCATGTTGGATACGGACATTCAAGTAACGCTATACTGGCACCATACGGTATTGTTTTATGATTATCGTTCACTTATTCACAGAATCGGTCATGAGCAGCAACTCGGTGATGCAACCATACGCTTCATGTTAATGTTGTAATAAAAATTAATGTACACTACAAATACAACAACTCAACGCTCTATTTTAAAGCAATAATGATAAAGCATATGTATCCGTCACCTATTGGTCGAGAGCAACGGCTGGAACAGTTGTGCCACATCACGCGATACACGTGACGCGCACAGAAATCTCCTTATATTTTTATAAGGAGTTGTTTACCAGAGGGCCTTACCATTTTAGAGCTGGAGGGGTGTTGTGTTGAAAGAAATCATTGAACAATTATAATTTTTTGCATTTTTTTACTTTTTTACCCAAAAGTGTTGATGTTTTTTGACCGAAAAGGTACTTATGAACGGGAATCAAAGTGTGTTGAATCGGTTTTAAACTAGTGGTTTAAACCCGCCGAGGCCTGGTTCTTGATAATTTACCTCGACCTTGTCTCTGTAAAATTATCAAGAACCAGGCCTCGTCGGGTTTAAACCAATAGTTTAAAACCTTATCACCACTTATTGATTCCCTTATTCTAAAATTGAATCTACTCTCCACACTAACCCTGTGGGTTATAACATGAAGTATTGGTAGAACACAAGCATGTTAATCTGGAGGTCGGTTCAAATACTGCACTAGTAAATTTGTCTGTGTTTAACCCCAAGTTATAAGTAGATTTATGTAAATTTGTAATTGAACTTCATTTAGTTTGGGCAAATATTGTTTGCTGGCAGTAAAGGGGGAATCAATCTGTGCGCCCGATACTCTCCTGAGTGTTGTTTTCATTGACCAGGCGTTCTTGTGGGTTTTTTTCTCAGAGATTCACCATGAATGTTGATCATGAAATTGAGTTGCTGGTTCAAGAGATACATCGTCTTGGGACAGCAAGTAAGTATTCAACGTTTACAAGGAGACTTTAAAGGGAGTGTATAGTGCCTACCTTAAATAATAATAATAATAATATCAAAGTCTTATATAAATAGCACGTATCTACCAAACAAGGTACTCAAGGCGCTGAGTAAATACAAACTTTCAGAAAGATAGGTAATTGCAGTGATGAATTTTGAGACCCAATTATTTAGCACCTTATAAGGGTTTACAATGTGCTACGGCGCATACAGCAGCCACAGCCAGGAACACCGGTGCGAACCCCTTCTCTTTTCGAAAAGTGCACTGGGTTCTTTTACATGCGTTACACAACACACGGGACCAACGGCTTTTAAGTCCCATCCGAATACTAATGACCATAAAAACTTACTTGGTTAGAAGAACTGCAGCTGTTGGTAATGTATAATATTTTGAGAAACCACACCCTCATAAGGATGGTTTTAGGGTACTCCTAGAACTATGCGGTTTCGTTCCGCTATCGCCTCCCGTAATGGGAGACCATAGCGGTACAAAACCGCATACTTCTAGGAGTAGTTTAATGGCAGGAGATTCAAATCAATTTCAATCTGAGAAATGTTCCATGCATGAATGGTTTCTAAGACTGTATCAATTTAAGAATTATTCTTCCTACGATCTCAAAAATGCTTCCATCTGTGAAAATTTAAACTTCATTGTATATCTACGTTTATATAAGACTTTAAAAAACGAATGGTTCCAAAACCCACAGGCATACATTACCGTTCAGGGGTGGAGATCATGTTGATAACTTATCTACAAGACAAATATTATTTGAAGTAGGCCCTACATTTTGTTGATTGATGAACATTATCAAAACCTTATTGATTTGAACAAAGAAAAATTGGCTACAGCGGGACTTGACTCACTGATCTCCGGATTTACGTACCGTCACTCTATCAACTGAGCTACACGTATCTAGCCCTTGCACGCACATCACACGCGGCAACCAATGCAACGCTCACCATGTTGGTGGGCAGTTAGGTTTACGTGTATTAACGTTGCGTCGCCTAAAATGCACACTTTACTGCATAACGCGCAGCATAGAGTTATATAAAAAAAACACACAGTGAAATTGTCCACCAGTATGGCGCATTCAAGATTTTTCTGATGACGTCAGGTGAAATGGGTCGATCTAGCCCTAATGTTGCCAGTCTCTATTTAAATCAATCTCTTTGTTCGGGGTTGTCAGGTTGTCAGAAGCTTGACCACAATGACTATTCATAGCCCCCCCCCCCCCCCCCCTTGAAAAAAAAGAAGCCTTTTCAAACTAACTTGTGAACAAGCTTTTGAACAACTCAGTTGTGATAGTTTGTTGATGATCCCAGAAACTTATTCGACATCATATCAATACAAATAAATGACGGATACACTGTGCATTGATCATTGACTTTGCATTGCATCTTCTTGTGTTGTGTTTGAAGGAGCTGATGGCAAGCTTGCGGTGACGTTTGGAGTTTTATTCAACGATGACAGATGCGCCAATATCTTTGAGGCCCTCGTTGGAACCCTGAGAGCTGCTAAACGCAGGAAGATTATCAGCTATGATGGGGAGCTCTTACTACAAGGCGTCCACGACAATGTGGAGGTGTGTCTTCTACAAGAAACTTAACTAAACTTAAGTACTAGTGGACAAACTTATTTTTTATGATCTCAGTGACTGACTGGCTGGTGTGTGTGTGTGTGCCATGCATGAAGCCAAATGGTGAAATGATTCAATGGGAACATACCCTCAACAGCCTATAGCGTCAGTTTTGTTAACAGACATCTTGAACTTGAGATGGTTTGACCAGATGACGGCAATTTACTTCATAGATGATTAGTGAACTTAGAGTGTACCGTTTTGTTTTTTGGGCGGTGTATTTTTGTTACTAATACTAATGGTGTATAATAGTTCTAGTTTTTAAATAGGTATTTAATACAAGCAAACTTTTTAAAGAATGCATTGAATGAATTGCATGTACAAATTGTAGACAAATATTGGATGTAGTAAGCCTCATGAATTTGAAACCGCAACTTAAGAGCTATCAGTGGAATTTTGAAAATTGTTGAAACAGGCATGATAGTCTCCTACTTTCGTCCGACGTCTGAAAATCAGAAAAATTGTGATTAAGTAGCCTGAAATATGTAGCAAACTAACACCATACTTGTACTCAAACATTATTTTCCTACTTTCATCCCTATGACTAAATATCGTGCTTGAATATAATGCCCTGACGAAGGTATCAAGTTTTGTTGAAAGGTGATGTGCTTCCTTGTTTGTAAGACTTATTAATTTCTTAAAGTGCCTTTTTTTATTTCTGAAATCTTTCCAACCTCCTTCTTTAGTCTAGTGATCCTTACACCAACGTCATACACAGCTACTATCTGCTATGATTGCCATTTTGGGAGTCAGTTGCACATTTATATTATGGTATGCCTAAGATACAATGTAGCCCTATGGCTTAAAAAGCACATTTAGGCCGTGTCCGAAACGGCGACTTCGGCTACAGCTACGGCTAGATCGCGCGCGTCTGCCTATTCTTCAACACTGGTAGACGCGCTGATCTAGACGTAGCTGTAGCCGAAGTCGTCGTTTCGGACACGGCCTACCATGAATAACACACAGGGATATCGACTCACGAAAAGGGCGCAACCAAGATTGTTGTAATGAATGTCAGGTGAATTGGGTCATGGTTCACATCCTCAAATGGAAAGTCTTTGTCATCCAGATACCGTGTTCCAATTTTATTCCAATCTTCATTTTAAAAACTACATTCCTTAATAAATCAGAATGTCGCAATAATATTTTTTTAACAGCTGATTTATTACATTTTATAGTAGTAAAGAGTGTGTTAATAGTTGAACACCAGGGTATTGCAAATGATAGATTCTTTATTAAAGTGGCTTGGTCAAGCAGATAAGAGCACCGAACTCGAGCTCTGGTATTTCTGTTCAGCAGAGTGTGGGTTCAAGTCCCGGTCGCGACACTTGTGTCCCTGAGCAAGACACTTTCAGGCATGTGACATGTATCCATGAAAAAAAGAGGAAATGATAATATTCCTATACATTTGTACACAAAAAGTGAAAGAAAAAAGAGAAGTCAAACCCCCAAAAAAGGAAATCGGCTAAAAAGAGGAAGTCTCTACTATAATTGCTTATCTCCCAGGGGTCAATGGGTAGCGGTGAGGGCAGAGATAGTTTTTAAGATTGATTAGCTTAGTAGCGCATTCTTGATGCACAGGCTGTATACTCTCCCATGGAGCTGAGATGGTTCAAGAATGAATCAAATGGCCCAGTGACCAGTAGTAATAATGTTGGATGGGCTTTGAGACGCCCTTCGGGCATTATAAAAACCAAATATTATTGTTCTTATTATTAGAATTTATGTAAATGACTCCAAACTTGATCCAAAGATTTACAGAAGGAGCATTCAAAGGCGGATCCAAAGGTCCACTTAAAAGAGGGAGGGGGAACATGTGCGTCACATGACGCTTGAAACCCCTCCCCTTTATTACTCAAAACATGTTGGTGGGTTGCAATGTATTGATAAAGTGAGGCATATAAATGGTCTTGCTATCATGGTTTTCAAGGACGAAATCATTTAGAGTCGGGATGGTGTTGTGGTATCGGTCCTTGCCTTCCACCTCTAGGTTCAAATTTTGAGCCTGAATGTGTTTTTCCTGGAACAAATCGCTGGGGTTTTCCTTAAACTGGTACTTCCTTCCTTGTCTTCCCTACATGTGGTTCTTGGCTAGTACAGTGGTAGTTCCCTTTTCTGAGTATCCTTGGCTCACAACCAGTATTATTATAAATAGATGTTATCATTCCATATTCACATTTATCTTCAAGTCAGATTTGCAGAATGGAGCAGTGAAATAAACCTATATTGCACGGCTAATATCACTACTATGTCACGCATCAAGTTTGCTTGAAGATAAATACATTATCACATGCGCGCTCGTGGAATACGCACAAATATAGCGCATCTGCGTCCTCCAACTCGGCCTTCGGCCTCGTTGGATATGGGACGCAGAAGTGCTATATTTTTCCGTACTCCACTCGCGCTTGTGTGATAACTTGTAGTATTGCTACTCTGCTGGTGTTTAAAATCTACACAATGATATATATTATAAATGTCAAAACATTCCAGTTAGTTTTCTCATACATAGATCTTGACTTTTTACCCTGCAGGAATTATGAACACCGTAAAAGTTAGCCTAACACGAGCAATAAAATTGTACTGCATACATGTACCTGCATTCTGTAAAATCATTAAAGTGTTGCATAAGAAAAGTTCATGTGAGTGTACCTTTAATTACCATTGAGATTGTATGAAATGTTTTTGACGTAAACTTTTTTACTGATATATATGTTAAGCTTGAAATCTTTAAAAAACCATTTCCAGATAGGCGTCAAAATTCTTTTGTTCCCAGCTATAAAACCAAGGAAAATAATAACATTTAAATATACAAACCTAAGTGCACTAAGTACACTAGATATTTCTCTTTTGACAACGTCACCTTCTTTGGGGGTTTTTTATTTATTTTTTATTTATTTTTATTTATTTATTTATTTATTTTTTTTTTTTTTTTATGCAAGTCGCCTGACACACAAGGCCTGAAGGCCACTTCAAGGTGTGGGCTACAATTATTTTTGTCCAGAGGCCGTTGCCACCTACTCCTAGGGGTGAAACAGAGTTACCCCTTTCACAGTCCATACGGATGAAGGCTTGGATATCTTCAATTCGAAGCCTAGCCGGTGGAGCAGAAAGCACTACCTCCCCAATTTTATGTAGCAAGTGTTACGACCGGGATCCGAACCCACACCCCACTGATCAAACACTAGTGCTTGAATCTGGTGCTCCCAACCTCTCGGCCATGACACTGCCACGGATTGGAATTTTTTATAAATTATAGAGTAAACATCTAATCAGAAATGTTACATTTATAAAGTACAGTTTTTAGTCACACATTTCTGTAGTATCAGTTGAATGATTTATACATGTTCATAAAAAAAGCATGGGGGATATTTGTATTGTAATCAAACAAGAATTTCAATGCTACAGTGATGAAATCCACCAATTTCAGGCCTGGAATTACATGCAGGCCACAACTCTGTTGCTCCTGGTCTTCCGTGGCCTTGTGCTCCTCAAAAAGTTCCATAAAACTTCAAGATTAATTAAAGAAAGTGCCCTTTGCAAAATGAAACAGGCCTTGTGGTCTCAAAGATGAAATTCCAGGCCTGCAATTTTAACAATTTTTGCTGTCAATTTATTTTGCTTTTCATTCTCAATTTAAAGATGTCACACTGTCCCTTTGAAATATAGTATTAATCAACATATAAATGCTATACATTACAGTGGGTAATCAAATAGTATAGGCCTGTAAACCAGTAACTTTTCATCAAGCAAGAGTATCCCAATATAACTTGGGTTTGTACAAATGCCGTCATTAAAAGCAAACACAAAATATCATACAAAAAATACTCCCTGGATCCGAATATCAGTGTTTCTGGTTTGGATACATGAAAATATAAGTATTGTACTGGGACCAGGTAGTATTTTAAGTACATCTGTGTGTTGTGCAATTTAAGTCACTGGTGTTTAACCCTTTATGTCTCGGTACAAAAAGCTGCAGCACATTTAACAATGATGTAGGTGAGACGTGATGCAGCTTTATGAGAATACACTGAGACGATCTATGAAGATCAAGTGACTCGTAGCTCCGTTGCCCAGTGAGGTGGTCTGTCATCGTACGCTACCCCGGCACAGCTCTTGATCTTGCCAACGCCTGCCTGGCTGGATCCTACAGCTGCAGAGGCACCTGAAGAGTTATACAAATAGACCAGAAAGAAACAGGTAACTACTTAGACATTAACAGTGGGAGAAGCTGGGACCAAGTTCATAGAGAAGAGAAGGGGTTTGCCTCGGTGTTTCTGCCATGGTCTAGTGGTTAACAGCACCGGACTCAAGCTCTGGTGTTTATAATCAGCAGAGTGTGAGTTCGAGTCCCAGTCGTGTCACCTGTGTCCTTAAGCAAGACACTAAACCATGATGTTTCATCCTTTGGATGGGACGTTGGTTCCATGTGTTGTGTAACGCGCAGAAAAAAAACCCAGTGCACTTATCGAAAAGAGAAGGGGTTCGCCCCATTACTCCTGGTTTGATTGGCTGAACATTGCACAACAGCACCTTTTAAACCATAACAGGGTACTTTCAAGGAAAAGGTCAGGTATTTAAAAGCTTAAAAGCTCCACATACCTTGCAGGCAAAAATAAACTTTTTGATACGCCCCTTATTAGGAGTGTGATAAAGCGCTGAATAAGATCTTAGTATTATTAGTGTTCCTGGTTTGATTGGCTGCACACTATGCCACAGCACCTTGTAAACCATTACATTGTGCTATTTAGGAATTGGTCCCAAACGTCAGCGAGTAGCTCCACATATACCTTGTAGGAAAATACTGACAGTGCATAGAATGGTTTAGTATCATTATTATTATTCATGAAACTAGACTTAGGCCGTATCCAAACTGGTGGCTACGGCTGCGGCTACGACCGTTGCTAGGGATGTTGCTAAAGGCGTCCTATACTTCAATGCGACGATCCAGCCGTAGCCGTACCCGTCAATTCGGATACCGCCTTACGTTTCACACTGCTTACCAGCATCCTCATCTGTGCTTGTACTAGACGCAGGCTGTTCTGACTGCTTAGACGCCAAGCTACCCAGGTCTACTGATTCACTGTAGGGCGTCTCCAACAACTTCAGAACGCGCTGGACCTAAAAGTAAACACATGGTAAACCTTACTAAATAAATAATGCAAAACCTCACATTGCAACATTAGGAACAGCCTATTCTTAACTAGCCATTTTTAAGAAAACGTTGTTGTTTTTTTGAGAAGTCTCAATTTATCAAAATGAGGCCTAATGTTTGATCCCATGGCTGCTGCTTCCCAGGTTGTATGGTAAACTTGGGTGTAATCCCTGGCTATGCGGCAGTAAACACCAATTGAGCTCAAATTTTCACAGGTTTGTTATTTATGCATATGTTGAGATACACCAAGTGAAAAGACTGGTCCTGGACAGTTACTAATAGTGTCCAGGGGTCAATTTCACAAAGAGTTAAGACCCATCTTATCTCGAGTTTGCACACTTCGCATTTGAACACTTCATATTTGCATTTGCACACTTTCCCAGCCTCGTGATCACACAGCACCCTTGTTTGCCAGGTTACACACACTAACAATCTCCGACATTAATAAACTTCAAACAGGTATATTAATGTTCAAATATACCAAAAACCTTCTTCCTCGCACTTTCTCCTCATATTTCACCTCAATTAACGATATTCATCATTACCATACTAGATCACATAATAACTACTATATCCCTCTTGCCCGCACATCATTCTTAATGAACACACTTTGTTTTCATTGACCTCGTCTATGGAATGGACTCAGGCAGTCTGTAAAATCAAAGTCCTCTGTTGGCCGATTTAAAACCGCTTTCAAAAACCATCTTATCTCTCAGTATATAGCATAGTTTACATGTACATTTGTATTTTGTCTTGGTTTAAATGTGCATTATTTTGCTTGGTACCTCTTTTATTAACCGTGTCGTAATGTTGCATAAGTCAGTCTTGTGTCTACTACAGTTTATGTCCACTCCGTTTGTTTGTCTGGTTTTGTTTCATTGTTTTGTTTTGTTTTGTCTTTTGGATTTTTGTTTTGCTTGTTCTTTATTGTTTACTTAAGTCTATTGTTTGTATGTTTAAGGCATTCCGTTTATAAGCTTCGGCTTCCTGTGTAATGCCTCCACCTATTAGTCTTATTGTATCTATTGTTTTGTTTTCTTATTAAGTGATTACCCTTTGTGGAAATAAATGTTCGTTGAATTGAATTGAATTGATATTATCGAATATCGCGATATTAATTTGGAAACAATTTTGATATCGGATGGATTTGGTTTAATCGAAATATCGATATATCACAATATATTGCGATATATCGCGATAATCGCGATATATCGCAATATCGATTAAATATCGCAATGTATTTGCTAGCTGAGACATCTTGCACCCCATAGGTTTGGAGTAAAACCAGAAGAATAGGTCATTAGAACACCTCTCTTATGCTATGACTGTCTCTTCTACAACTTTCACTTGGAGTTTGAAGACTGATGATGTCAAATTTCATTAATCGCGATTATATCGAATATCGCGATATATTGTCGGCGATATATCGTGAATAAAATAAATCGATATCGCCCAAGCTTAATTGAGTTAGGATTAATCTTACGGTCTGCGTGCTACAGTGCAGGGTTGGAACTCGTCCTAAGTCCTAAGATTAGTCTTACGTTAGGAAGAGTTTTGTGAAAGCGATGGCAGTGTCGTTAAGGGATGGGTTTCATACTTCAAATCATAGCTCCACATACCTTGCAGGAAAAACTACTGAGTGCTTTGAGATGCCCAATAAGGGTGTCATAAAGTGCCATATAAGAAACTAGTATTATTAATATTTATTATTTAAATAAAAAATCATAACTTACCTCTGTGAAGTCCCCCTTCTCGGCAGCCTCTATGGCATTCTGTGCAATGTAGTTCCTCAAGATGAACCTTGGGTTGTTTGCATTCATGACATCAACTCTTCTTTGGCTGAATTCCTTACGAGCCTCTTCTCCATTCAGTCCATCCAACTCCTTCAGCAGCCTGTCTCTGTAGGCAGCAAGCCAGACCTCCCAAGACCCTCTATCCGTCTTCATCTTTTCATCTTGACTAAGATTCTGCCAGGGATAATAACAATAATCATAATAACAATTATAGTAGAAATAATAATACAATAAATTTATATGGTGCATAATGCAAAAAAATTAATGTAAAAAAAATAATGTAAAAAATTCAAAAATTAACAAAAACATACATATACTAACAAGATTCAAACAAATGAGCCATTAAAAGCAGTTTGAAAATCTGAAGAGTCAGCTTGACGATTATGAATAGATAAGTCGTTCCAAAACATAGATACAATGAAGTGGAACGCTCTTTGACCATAGAATTTAGTGGAAAAGGTAGCCCCTGGTCTTAACCTCGGTGCCCCTTCAAAATTTTCCTATGTCTTTAGGATCTTACAGTGCAAGCGCCTTTTGCAAAATGAAAATGGCCTTGCCATTCCAAGTGAAATTGCAGGCCAGGCGATTGCTTGACTTCTTAGGGCCCTGTCACACGAGACAACTGTTACAGGCAACCTGGAGGCAACCAACTGCAGTGCATGCAGGACCACTTAAGTAGCACTGGGGTCACTCTTCAAACCATGTCTCACGATCCCCAAGAAAAATATGTGAACAATGAAACGAAATGGGTTTCTTCTTGGAGATTGCCTGAAACTGGTTGCCTGTAAATTGCCTTGTGTGACATGGTCTTAAAGGCAGTGGACACTATTGGTAATTACTCAAAATAATTATTAGCATAAAACCTTTCATGATTACCAGTAATGGGGAGAGGTCGATAGTATCAAACATTGTGAGAAACAGCTCCCTCTGAAGTGACGCAGTTTTTCGAGAAAGAAGGATTTTCCACAAATTCGTTTTCGAGAACTCAGATTTAGAACTTGAGGTCTCGAAATCGGGCATCAGAAAGCACACAGCTTCGTGTGACAAGGGTGTTTTTTCTTTCATTATTATCTCGCAACTTCGATGACCGATTGAGCTAAAATTTTCACAGGTTTGTTATTTTATGCATATGTTAAGATACAGCAAGTAAGAAGACTGGTCTTTGACAATTACCAATAGTGTCCACTGTCCTTAACAAGTCTATAAGCAACTTTTGAAGCAGCACCAAGGCCAATACCAGGGGCAACAAAGGCTATGCCCTCCATGTGCTCTGTGTAACTCCAGGCCTGGAAATGACATTCTGGACTGCCAAATGTACTCTTTATAATAGATTGGTTGCACTAAGCGTCATCAACCGCCATATTTGATGAAATGTGCACGCGTGCAAGGCTATCATTGGCTAAGAGCTGTCCGCAGCCCGTACACGTATGCACTTTTGCATTGTTTATATATCAAATATGGCGATTGATGACGCTAAGTGCAATCCATCTATCATGCTCTTTACAACGAGAGTTGCCGGTGTGCCTTTCCTTACTTGAATATCCTTGGCTTTTTCCATGCGTTCCAATTCCTTCATGAGTTTTTGATGACCACCTCCAAGCTGCTGCAACAACTGAGGGTTCATCTGCATCAACATCATCATCATCTGAAGCTCTCTGGGTTAAAAAGGTAGAGTCATAGATTGGTTAAAGGAACACGTTCATTGGATCGGTCGAGTTGGTCCTTGAAAAGCATTCTGTAACCGTTTGTTATAAAATCGGTATGGTTAGAAAGAAGTTGTAAAAGTAGAATACAATGATTTACACAAATATGCCTCAAAATTGCGTGGTTTTCTTTTTACCTCGTTGACTAAACACGGTCGGCCATTTATGGGAGTCAAATTTTTGACTCCCATAAATGGCCGACCGTGTTAGTTCGCGACGTATAATGAAAACCGTGCAATTTTGAGTGATACTTGTGTGGATCATTATATTCTACTTTTAAAACATCTTTCTAACCATTAGCATTTCATAACAAACGGTTTCAAACGCTTTTTATAGACCAACTTGTCCAATCCAAGGCAACGTGTTCCTATAATATTCCAAAAATCTACCTTGTGAAATACACTGCAACTGTTGATTGCATCATTTATTTTGTGGAAGGATTCTCTTCGAAGTAATATGATTATATGAATTTGATCTTAATTATAAAAATGAAGAGAAAAAAATTTAAAATAGATTTTCGGTTACAAAAGGAGAAATCACACCTCTGAGTGATACAACATTTTGACAAGGACCGACAACAATGTACCTTCCATCCATCCTCGGTGCTAGAGATTCCTTCATTTCCTCTGCCGTACTGCACTGAGACAAGAGGTATGACATCACTGCCTCATCGGAGTCCTGGCTGGCATGACCGCCACCAGGCAGAGGGAGTCGACTCAGGCATCTGAAGGAGTTAGTGAAGTCTGCTTGAGTCTGCTGCATGGTGGCTAGGAATGCGTCCACGAGAGCTCTGCCACGAATGAGGAAACGGAGGAGACAATGAGGTTGCGTGGATAAAGGGTCAACAGGCCTGAGACTTCCTTGTTGTAAGGGCAAGGCGGTTTTTTTATGTTGTAAAAGGCACCTCTTTTGTGAAGGAAATCTAAACTTGAGCTGAAAAGTTTCCAGTCACCGATTTCACCAAACTCTTCCTAACTTAGGATTGATCTTAGGACTTAGGACGGGTTCAGTTCCGTATCCAAATACGTAGGATGCATTGAACCCATCCTAAGTTAGAGCGGGTTACTCGTCAGATGCATTGAACCCATCCTAAGTTAGAGCGGGTTACTCGTCAGATGCATTGAACCCATCCTAAGTTAGAGCGGGTTACTCATCCTAACTCGAGATAGGATTGATCCTAGGGTTTCGTGAAATCAACTGCAGGGCACCTAGGCAATAACCAGGGTCTGTTGCCTCCGTGAAGTATCAGGCTCAGACGTGCAAACCCCTGAACCTCAGAATGAGGAACAACTTAATACAGGCATGTGAGTAACTATCCATGAAAGAAGAGGAAAAGAGACAGCCGGGCAAGAAAAAAAAAGAGGACAAGATAATATTTCCATAACAATCAGCATGAGTAAGCTCCTTGGTGCTTGCGCGCCCTCTACAGATAAGGTCCTTCCTTATGGCCCCATAAGGGGTTTTCCTAAACTTGTTTCACTTGCCCGGCTGGATGAGTCAAGCAAAATGAGGTTTACTTTATTTTGAAATCCTTCAGGGGCGCTTCCGCTTTTATTTAATGATTTGTCAGTTTGTGTCTTCCTGATTGTTTTTTGTCATTGCACTTTTGTACCATACCCTTTGAAATATACAAACGAAATGAAAATGAAATAAAGGATGGGTGGTGATTTAGACAAGATTTTGCTGGCATCAATCAGTCAGTCTTCAATACATTGGATTTGCAAAGTGGAATGTATGAGACCATAACAACTCTTTTCAGAGCCAACACTCCTCCAAAAAGGAGGAAGGAAGAGAGCTCGAATGACCCGCAAAACTGCAGAGTAACAAAATAATACCCTGACAATGCCTCTGTCTGACCAGTGGAAAAAGATAGGAGACCTCCAGCTGGACGGTCGATTAACGAGTGGGATTAAACCTCTTTGTACAGAAGCCGTTGTACCGCCGCTCTGCACCGTTGCCTTCGTGTAAAGTTGAATCTTTGGAGACAAGAATTGTGAATACACACGTTTTCATTGACCGTTTGTGGTGTTACATGGAAATATCATAGCATATTTTTACATTTTTTGCAACTTTCCGGTCACTAGCGGTGGATCAAAATTTGGGTATTAGCACACAAGGGTGGTTGGTATTCAACTGTGTTTTTTCGATTTGGTGGGCGAAAGTGTACACACATTTTATCAGGTCTCAAAAAAGTTGTTTTTTCTTTATTATATCCATACGATCCACGACACCATAGTTGAGTGAAGAACCAAGTGCGCACGCGCCAACTCACATTCGCCAGGTCGCCCATTGTTTGTATAAGGTATGTGGGTGATTACGAGGTGTCGTTAAACGAGCGCGGTACCACAGGTTCGACTTTTGAAGTCCCTTTGTTCGAGCTCCTTCTCTTCCTTCCTCCATGGTTTCAGGTACTGCATCTCTTTCAAACTCCTTGCCTGTTGGATGTTTCCCCCCATCCTACAATCTGGACTGTTTTAATAATAACAATTCTTGCCTCCGGCTCTCTTGAGTTTTTTTCATGTTTAATAATTTTCTTCTTGTAGCCCCTTAACTAGAGTGGCTTTTAGCCTTGTTTAAAGGCAGTGGACCCTATTGGTAATTACTCAAAATAATCATTAGCATAAAACCTTACTTGGTAACGAGTAATGGGGAGAGGTTGATAGTATTGAACATTGTGAGCAACGGCTCCCTCTGAAGTGAGGTAGTTTGCAAGAAAGAAGTACTTTTCCATGAATTTGGTTTCGAGACCTCAGATTTAGAATATGAGGTCTCAAACTCAAGCATCTTAAAGCACACAACTTCATTTGACCAGGATGTTTTTTTTTTCTTCATAGTTATCTTGCAACTTCAACGACCAATTGAGCTCAAATTTTCACAGGTTTTTTATTTTACACCAAGTGAGAAGACTGGTCTTTGACAATTACCAATAGTGTCCAGGAGAACTTGCATTTTCTTTTAAATCAGTCTGAAATAACTCTTACTTGTCTTCGGGCAACTCTTTGTTCAGTAGCCCTAGTTTCTTCCTCATCTTCGCCAAGTAGCACCTTTCGTACTCTTCATCATACAGCCCCAGTTCTGCTTTGGACACTTCTTCTGGTAGTGCCATGGAGATCGCCTCGGCCAGCTTCTCCATATTCCAGCGGCATATCTTTGGCTGGTTGGCATATGTGTACCGACCACCATCATCTGAGGGAAAAAAACGTGAATGTTTTCCTGCTGTTTTTTTTGTAGACAAAGCTGTAAAGGTAGCTATAAAAGAGTTGTTCAAGGCTTATGTTTTGTTAAGACCATTTTTCGATGCGCCGTATTTTTGATCGCGTGAGGGCGCTCTCAATAGTATGTGTATCACTTTAAGGGTTGTACGCGATTCGTCCTGCACAGTGTTAGTAGGCGTTCTGACACTTTTGTTGAACCGTAGTTTTAAGTTACTTTAGAGGTGGATTATAACAGCTCCTTTAAAAGTCTTATTGTCTGCGATGGATTAGATGTCTGTGGTGGTAATGCGTTCCAGCCTTCTATAACTGTTTCAAGTATGAATGAATATACCCCGGAAGTGATTGAGAGCGCCCTCATGCGGTCAACAATATCGCGCATTTTAGGCATTATATGGGAGGATAAATAACATCATTGTTTAGTCTAAAAGCTTACTGATTCATATTCAAGAAAACTGTATCTGAACCATTCTTACGAAATGCAATCAGTTGATTGTGGTTGCTACAACCCAAATTAAGGATAATGTATTTACATGCTGAAACTTGTGCATTGTTTTTCACTACTTTCTCCTGAACCACACATTACCTGAAGTGTTGCATATATGTTCTGGGTTGTATGCATCCATAAAGCCATATGGGCCATAGTCAATGGTCAATCCAACAATGCTCATGTTGTCCGTGTTCAACACTCTGTACAAAAAGTACAAACAAATGAAGAAGATTAAAGAGCCAATAAAGGATGATCTCAATATGTCAACTATTACCTTTTTATGGCCAAATAGACATCGGAGTTACCGTTTAATAACCATTTTATTCTCAAAATTTGCATTTCGTAATAAATATATCGAGTCAAAAATGCACCCGGCCGCGCGGCTTTTTCAGCCGAGAGTCAAAAACGGCTTATCTATTATAATGACCCTGGATGCCAGTGCGAATTCCCCTAGTGGTTTTGAACACAGTTCTCCTGCCTTGGCATTTCCACACCAAATAGCCGCCACTGACGTCACGATTCCTTTGTCGCGCGGGTTTGTTTGACTCAGCGTTTTTCAGAAATTTTGCTTGGAGCGTTCTGGAGAAAACCCATTTTTACCATGTTTTATGACTCGTTATATTTTTTATGTTTCCTGGATGGACTGCAGCTGTTAGAAAACTGTAATATCTATATATTTGATATCATCCTTTATTGGCTATTTAACTATTTAGGTAGTAGTTAATAAGTAGGACAGTTCTTTTCAGAACTAAGAAGTCTCCTGAACAACCAAATAAATCTACTCCGCGGTAGTAGAATATATAGCAAGACAGTTCTCTAAAGAAAAAACTCTACCTAGCAAGTAGATACACGCATGGTTTTACTGCAAACCAAATACATTATACAAATATAACATAGTTTGAGGGTGACTAGTCGATATTAGCTCCCCGAGGTATTGGAAGTTGACAAACTAGATCCCGAGGCGAAGCCAAGGGAACTAGTTTCGAGGGAATAGCATCCGATGATGACGTCGCACAATGGTAATGGGCATGACAAGTAGAATAGTTCCCGGGCAGCTATTACTTGTCACGCGCATTTACCACTTGCGTGAATACCCGCGTGCGCACTTGGTAATGAGCAAAATTAACACCTGGGACGTGATGGTGAATGGACCAATGAGAACTCGACTCTCGGTCATGAATATGTATGAGGTAGAGTAAATATTAATACCTCACCATGCAATGCCTCAAATCAAATATATTAACTATTTAACAAATAAAAGCAAAGGGCCATTCAAAGACTTTGCCAGTGCCAAAACTGCCCTCAATAATATTGTAAAATGCAAGAATCGATGGTCGATACTTTAAAGGTGGTTTTGTGAAGTTTATGCTCTGTCTTTTCCAGTTCTTTTTTATATCATTTTTCAATGTTAACATTAACACAACATGAATTTGACAGCAATCTTTTAACCTTAAAATCAAGTCTGAGTACGTCTTCAGTCGGATTGAGTAAATGACTTTCAGTACAAGTATCTTGTGAAATGAGTCTCAATACACAAGGAAATAATTTGTTAATCCATTGATACACTGACACATCCTATTACTACTCATGGCTAAGGAGGGTCCTTCTTACCCATGACAGAATCCCACACATTGCCACTCAGCTACGAGTTGAGCCGTCAACTTGACAACTTCTCTGTAGAATGCCAGATAGCAATCATGCTCAGAGTCTTTATGGCTTTCATAAATCTAGAGAAAAATAACAAGAAAACAACGGTTATGACATAAAAAAAAGATGGTTCGTGATCTTTATAAAAAAAGAAGGAATGGCGAAAGGCACTTGACCCTATTGGTAATTACTCAAAATAATTGTTAGCATAAAAACTTACTTGGTAACAAGCAATAGAGAGCTGTTGATAGTGTACAACACATTGGACCTACCGCTTTACATTCCGTCCAAAGGACACAGCAATTATAGTAAAGTGTCTTGCTTAAAGGACACAAGTTTCACGACTGGGACTCGAACCCACACTGTGCTGAACAGAAACACCACAGCTTGTAAGTCTATACATGACTGCATCTCTAAACACATACTACTTTACTCACGTCTGCAAAGAAAGTTTTGATGACGTACTCCAGCATTTGTTCCAGAATATCTTTCCGCCCAACACTTGGGCCCCCTCGACCCGTTGTACTTTGTAGTGGCTTGAAGATCTCAAACGACCCGATCCTGAGATCAAAAAGCAAAGTTTGTATGTGTACACCTTCAGGTAATTCTGAAAAGTTTTACAGTTTCTTTATTTTAAAATTTACTTATTAAGTCCAACTCTGTGATATTTTTTCACAGGACTCGGGAAAGTACTGATTATACAGTGCTAACACACATCGGTGTATGGGTAAAAACCAAAATTAAAGTC
Source organism: Asterias amurensis (assembly GCF_032118995.1). Classification (NCBI taxonomy): domain Eukaryota; kingdom Metazoa; phylum Echinodermata; class Asteroidea; order Forcipulatida; family Asteriidae; genus Asterias; species Asterias amurensis. The sequence goes on from NC_092652.1 coordinate 16,742,891, forward strand.
CAACACTGATAATTCATGACAAGTCTTAATAGCTTCTGTCTTAACATCATGTTGGATGACGTGTATACCCGCCAAAGTTTTTCTAATTTGGTAGGCAGACATGTTTTCCTGCCCAAAACAAAATCCAGGTTTCCTATGGTGCACCTATTGCGCTGTGCTTTGTTTCCCCACATGAAGGTGGACAGAAGGTACTGGAGTTTACGCTCGAAATATCCCTTTTTCATTGGTTACTGTATAATCCCGATTCTAATCCCCTTGTCAAACAAATGTGGCCTACAAGGACGGACAGGCTGTCATCATTGTTTATCAATTAATTAAGATCAACGGCAGGCAAGTACAAACAAGATTCAAACACACTATGGCAGGTTATCAATCATCATGTCTTACTGTTCAGTTCAAAATTGACAATAGTTCCAACTGTGATACCATGCCACAAATGGTACATGTGACATGGTAAGTTGGCTGGTAACCTTATTATGGTAAGCATAATTGTGTTGGGCTTAGCATCTTTTGTGATAATAAGCAGTTTTATGAAATTGGGCCCTGGTAATTGCCTTAGTGCCCTTGAAATGCCTCCATAGAAATATTAGCCTTGCTCAATCAAGGCAGTCGCACTATTCGCCGCTGTAAACCCACCCGTATACCCTGTGCGTGGTGCGTACGATCACACCGCATGACCCACCCGTATACACACTGTCACATCGTACGACTACTGTGCACTTAAGTCATCCGCACTCGTACCACTAACCGCATGCGGAGGCCATCAGGCCGACAGCCTTGTCGGGTCTGTAACTTCCGGGTTTAATGTGTATTGAAAAAATTCCGAAAGTGGAAAAAAATGGGGGGGCTCTCGGATATGCTAGTATGCAGCCCATGAATATGTATATCTTTCGTCAGATCTATCAGACAACACAGGATGTGAGGCAAATGAATTATTCATTTTGACGTCCAATCACGCACTTCCCTTATCACGACCTTTGGACCCTATCATGCGTCCGTAGTGGTGGTGTGTGATGTAAACATGTCTCGTCTTTCGCGGGCATTATGGTAATGAGCTGACCGTGGGAACTCTTCGCCTATTATAGTAATGAGGTCAGTGGCTTCAACACAGACCGTAAAAGGCTGTCGGCCTGCTGCCTCCGCATGCAGATAGTGTACAGGGGCATCATGTCGTGTGATGTTACGCACAGTGAATACGGGTGGGTTTTTAAACAGCGGCGGTCTTTTTTCGGAGTGAATAATTCGACTGCCTCGAGCAAGGCTATAGAAATATACAATTTCCTCATAGTGTGACCTTTACAACGAAGAAAATGCCTTGGTGCCCATGCTGTTTCAAAAAAGAAGCATACGGGCCTGCCCCATCCAAGGTGAAACATTGACATAACACTTTAACTAACCGTATAAATGTTGGTGCTATTCGTAACACTATCGTTGACCTCTCCTGTATTGGATTACCCGTGTAGAAGATGTCACGTATAATCTTTGTGTCGGACGTCACACATGATCCAGCTTAAAGGGATGGGGATATATAAAATTGAGTGTATGAATAAAATAAGACTTTCTGCAATATTGCTGAGATGTTGAAATGTCCCCATGACCTAATTTCAGGAAAGGGTCTTCCAAAATAAGTATGAAAAGATCTTTCACCAATGACCAATGATTACTTATTGTTTAAAGCACTGGACACTAACCTTAATTGTCAGAGACCAGTCTTCTCAATAGGCAACAGACCAGTCTTCGCAATAGGCAACAGCGTCCACTGCCTTTAACATCTTTCAAAAACTTCTTCCAAAATAAAGCTTTATGTAACTGTCACAGACATATATAGCTACATGCTTTAGCACAAAAATCAGTAATTAAGTGCAAAACAATTTTGCTTAGCAGGAATGGGTTACCAGCCAAAATACCACATATTATTTGTACATAGTTTGTAACTGGTTACCAGGTATTTGTGCTTAGCAGACATTTGTTAAGCAGTATTTTGTACATAAGCAGCTGTATGAAATTGGACCCTGGTAGTAGAACAAGGTAAATGTTGATGCTTTAGCTATTTTAAAGTCTTGCCTTCTAGGTACCTTACCTCTAGTTGTTGGTATTCCGAGGTGATGCATAGCTTCACTACACAGGAACTCCCTAATGCTAGATCGTAGTACCTTTCTACCATCACTCTGCCTGGAGTATGGTGTAGGACCAGCGCCTTTCAGTTGAATCTCCCATCGCTCACCTGCCGGGTTAACAACCTCGCCCAAGTACCTGTAAATTTAAATAGAATACCTTCCTTTTAAAACCACTTCGAGCATAGGGCGCTAGGTTCATGTGGTTCATGCTGTCCGAGCTACATGCTGGAAAGCAAAGTCCAGGGCCAGAGCTGCTTTTAAAGATGTTATGTCAGATTTTTGGCCCCAAACATTTAAAAAAAAAAAAAAAATTTTGAGTGAATGGTATTTCAAAACGTATTACCCACTCTAACGAAAAAAAGTTTAACTTTTACTTTTAATGGTCAGGAACCATGACAAAAATTTAAAACGTTTCTTATAAAACACCTAAGAATTGGTCACGTGATATATTATAATTGTCGAGATCCCGACAAAAACTAATTTTGAGCACTTTATTTTACTGCTACTTAATAATTGGCGGACTTTTTCAAGCAAAGGCTCAAATGAAAGCTTGTAACTTTCTCGACCCCCATCAAAATACCTATTGAATTTTAAATCAAAGTTTTTGGGTCAAATCGCCCAAAAATCTGACATAGCATCTTTAAAGCACAAAAAGCACAACATAAATGCTTACCACATTAAGGTTACCAGCCACAATACCATGTCACCCCATTTATGAACTATTATGAATGTGTACTACACTGTAGCTTCTCTAGTGCCCTGTTGCAATGATCCCCTCTACTGTATCTGGCTGCTGGGGTGGATTTCACAAAGGTAGTCCTAACTTAGGACTAGTCATAGGCAATGCTAAGAGATAGGACCAGTCCTAAGTTAGGATGAGTTACTGGTCCTAACTTAGGACTGGTCCTATCTCTTAGCATTGCCTAGGACTAGTCCTAAGTTAGGACTACCTTTGTGAAATTCACCCCTGCAGTGGATTTCACAAAGAGTTAGGACTAGTCTTATCTCGAGTTAGGACCATTTACATCTCGAGTTAGGACCATTTACTCGTCCTAACTTAAGGACTACCAGTGCAATTTGTACATCTCCTAGGACTAGCCCTAAGTTGGGACTAGTCCCAACTCTTTGTGAAATCCACCCCTGGGCTTGTACTTCCATGCAGCAGCCACAATCATGGATACATGTACACTTTGTGTTACAAAGAAACCAAATTAACAACAGGTAAATATTGAGTAACTCTTTGCAGATCTTGTACTAAGCAACTTAATTGATATACAAATAACATTGAGATACTGCTACTTCAGTGGTTTTCAAACTGTTCATAAAATGGACAAGAAAAAAAGGTGTACCTCCGACTTGGACTGTGCACCACTTCTACACTGAATAGAAGGAATCCAGTCAACTTGTCCCCAAGCAAGCTAACCCCCAAGTAAAGTCCTTCCAATAAACACAAGTCAATCAACCACCAATTGACCAATGATAACTTGCATTGGTGTGAGAGTCATTACTAACAAAAAAAGTCTGAAACTTGGATAAAAATTCAAAGGTGTGTCAGGGGTCGAAATTAAGTGTATTTTCATGGTAGTCGGCAGGGCTAGTAACCAATAATTTTTAGTAGCCCTGATGAGATTTTGGTAGCCCAAAAGACACATTATGTCTCAAGTCACGGCTTAAACTTTACAATACACCATAGCACAGTTCTTTGTTGTTTGTAATGATTTTTTGCATTGTTTTTCCACTAGCCCGTCGGGCTATCAAACTGGAAAAATCAGTAGCCCGGCTGTAAATGTGGTAGTCCCGGGCTAGCGGGCTAGTGGCAATTTCGACCCCTGCGTGTTGAACACTTGAAATGATGGCATTTCTACCTTTTGGTAACTCCTGGGGTTATAGATTCCGAGGAGCTTTTGGAAACAGTACCCAAAGCACTAGAGAATTGATCAGTGAGCAGATTTTCTTTATTATTTTGTGGAAACAAATATTGTCTGATTTTCTTCACCAGGCTGACATAAAAAGTCTGAATTCAGCCAAAAGTCTGAACAATCTCATCCATGTTATTTTAACCATTTCAAAGACTTCTTCCAAAAAAACATTTCATTTTCATTCCAACAACAAATGTCACAAGCATTCTAGGTGTTCATGGCACGGCTGGGTTATGTTTCTTTCAAATAATGACTTCAGGCTATACTAAACTCATAGGGGGGGGAGGGGGGGGGGCTCTTGCAAGGGGGTAGACCCAGTAACTGGGGCGCTGTACTCCTTTTTTCAAAATTGCTGTCATCTTCCAGTCATGCAAAATTTGGAAAAAAGGAGTACATCGCCCCAGTAACAGGTCTTTAAGCAAGGGAGCTACTTTGTGACTGTCAGGGTGGTACGATTGTTGCCAAGTAGGGCAAGCTTGTTAGGGGCCAACTTTGATGAGGGAGAGCTTAGGGGGCAGGAATAACAAGCGCAGCTGCCCAAGGCAGGCCTGGAATTGTCATTGACTACTCCTAGAACTAAATGAGGTTCGTTCTACTACAATAGCAGAACGAACCTCAGTCATAGTTCTAGTGTAGGAGTGTCCATTAACCTGGTCTTGGCCTAGACCCAGTAACTGGGGCGGTGTATTCCTTTTTCGAAATTTTGACATTACAGCGCCCCAGTTACTGGGTCTAGTCTTGGCCTTGGTACCCCTTCAAAAAATTCCAATAAACTCCAATCCAATGGAAGTGCCCTTTTCACAATGAAAATGGCCTTGCCCTCTCAAAGATGAAATTCCAGGCCTGCCCGTGACGTATTGTATGAACCTACATGGCTGCTCCATCACCCAACTGTCCAGAGAAATGACCAAACTGATGTCCACAGTAGCAATGGGCTGCACTGTCGCTTCCCGGCAGCGTCTTGCTCCCAGAGAAAAACTCTGCAAACTCCGGCCTCTCACTTTCTTTGTCTTCCAAACCGAGCAATCTCAACGCTGGGAGGGACACTGCGACCGTCTCTGGGTTAGCAACTGGCTCGGGCGTTGTCTTTGAGAAACACGCTCCCTTGACTGGCCTAGTGAAGTTCTTCTTCTCCGGGTCAATAGGGAGGGTGCGCAGCACAAGATTGTCAAAATTCAAGCTTTCGAGTTTGGCCATTTTGCCTGCACGAAAATGGTTATGTGTCAATCTATGAAACATAAACAATGTTGTTGCTGAAGCCAAAAGCTCTCTCCTTGGCTTCACAGACCGCTGGTGATGTTGTCGTAAATGTAAACACTGCCAGTTCCAATTGTGTCTGGAAATGTTTAATAAAGACGGCAGCTTTAAACGCATGGGAACGGTGGCCACCTTTGGCAATTGGCCTACTTCTATTCTAACATGCAGCACTACTTACAGTGGATGAAGGAATCCTTGTAAAAGAAATTATTACAATCAAACAACAGCACTGCAGCAGTATGATGTATAAACTGTACCTGCATGTTTGTGTGTGTGTGTGGCGGCGGATGACGACGCGACCTAGATATGACAGCATGCATCCCATGCAGTCGAAAGTGCATTGACCCCAATCAAAGTTCAACAACATTGCACCAGTCTCCTCTAACAGAAACAAACAGCCATGCAAATGCCTGTTATCTTAAGATTTCGTTTCAAAATAAAATAATTGTTTCATTCTTCTCTTTATTATTTATAATACTAAGTACATTTTAAATACTTTGTTTGTTGTCTTACACAAAATAATATAATCAAGCATGTCTGGTTTCCCGACGCTTTCTGGCGCGCTGAGGCATACCCCTAATGAAATGTATTAAACGGCGATTGCATAATTTACTTACAAAAGTTGACACCGAAGAACTACGGCCCGGCTGAAATTTCGGGACAAACTGTGGTAACAAAAATGGCTTCTGAGCACAGTTTGATGGTTTGATAGACTTGTGAAGATTCTCAAGTCTTATTCTATATTTTTAGCCAGAAATTTGGGGTTTGTTTCTCCTGTCAGAGTTGTGAATTGTGTTCTCACTATTCAAGTGACAATGCCGCTTCGGTTTCTTCTCAGGTAAGTCAGTGTACACGTAGACAACCGCTGGAAAATACACACAGCTGTGTGGTGGTTGGTACATTCATGGAGGAATAAATTAGATTCCTCCATGGTACATTACTCTGTGAAGTATCACTATGGATAATCTTCCGTATGGCGCCACCACCTTTTCATTCGATATGAAATAATATAGTAGGCCTATGTAATTTACCTCAATGAGATCCCTTTTTTTTCAAGTTTTGTAAAAATAAGTGAAAAAGTGGTGGCGCTGTACGGAAAGTTTTTCAAATCATCTATCCAATTTTTTAACAATCACTTACACTTCATGGTGTGTTGAAATTTTTAAAGTTTGGTTTTACGTTGCAAGAGACAGTCCGCCATTAACAGTGCTTCTGCATGCACGACATTGGAGCAACGTCATATGTTTTCACTCCTTTCATTGGTTGGTATTTTATTGAATACTCAGAAGTTAGTATAGCGTGCAAAATAAATCAAAAATGTTATTCAATTACTACTTCACAAATTTCATTACATTTTTGTCCTAAGGCATTATGCCATGGCTGCTATAATTTGTCTTGTCCTACACTTTTATTTATTGCACCACTGGTCACGGCGTCTTGCACAGCACATCATCCCAGTTCAGCTCTTACCAGCTGCAAAGGGATTACTCATTCAAGTATCAAGTCAAGTAATAGAATCCACAGATATCATAAGGCATGAAAGTGAAACAGCCCACCCTCCTTGAAGCACACACACTTCATAACAATCCGTTTTCTTCCCCCATTTCAGACCAGTAATGTTTGGTTTCAGGAGATAAAAACCAATCTATGATATTTTCTCTTTAATGTAGACTTAAAGTCACCTGGAAATAGAATTTGTTTTCTGTCAAACATAAGAGTAATATGCTTACGAACAATAAAACAATTTTTTTAGTAATTGTTTGTCACGATTTATATGGATAAAAAATATATAAAGTTGTTTGGGGGGCTGACTCTGCCTACCCCTTTTGTGACGTCAATCGAGGCAGACTTTGCCTGCAATGCGTATAGTAAACACACGTGCAAAGTACATGTACGTCCAAGTCGTGAGTTGGTACTTTTCAAAAAGTGTTTTCTGCATTCAGCAGCAACACATCTTTCAAACATAAGAGTAATATGCTTACGAACAATAAAACAATTTTTTTAGTAATTGTTTGTCACGATTTATATGGATAAAAAATATATAAAGTTGTTTGGGGGCTGACTCCGCCTACCCCTTTTGTGACGTCAATCGAGGCAGACTTTGCCTGCAATGCGTACAGTAAACACACGTGCAAAGTACATGTACGTTCAAGTCGTGAGTTGGTACATTTCAAAAAGTGTTTTTCTGCATTCAGCAGCAATACACCTGGTCGGCATTGCCGGAAAAAAACTTGGTCCGTACATGTACTTTGCAATTGTGTTTACTCTACGCATTACAGGCAAAGTCTGCCTCGATTGACGTCTCGAACAGCGCCCTCTCGGGTCGGGGTCTACTCTTAAATTTGTAAATAACATAAGAACTGATTTTTTAAAACCTTAGTTAACTGTTTATTCACATTCCACTCATCAAAACACATATATTAGTGACAAAAGCTTTATTTTGAAAAAATACCACTTCCAGGTGACTTTAATATTTATTTATCAGAATTTATTACAGTATGCAGTTAGGCCTAATCAAAAAACTTTTTTGGTTGTCATTTTCACTTAAAATATTTAAATTTTTTACCCATATTGGCACACCATAGAATCCCAAATAGTAACCACCTCGCGTGATCCATCTAGTGACTAAAGCAGAATGAAACTCAATCTAGCAGATAGTAATTTTGTTTTGAAATTTTGAGGTTGGATGATGTTTCTTTGACTCATTTGAATATTGGCATAATAATGCACTAGTGATTTTGTACCAAAAACCAATCATTTTATAAATGTTTGAGCATAACCAACGACAGGAAACTTTATTCTCAGCATGATTAAGCCTAATGAAAATACAGACCGTGATTAAACTGCATAGCTTCTGTCACCGGTGCAGCTTGCACAATCTCGCGGGGTTGGGGTTCGAAAACATATGAGGGTCGATAACGTATGACGCTACGATATCTTAATTGTGACACCTGTGTTGTTAAATTTATCTTTTACAATTTCTTCTGTTTTTCGTTTCAGGTACCTTGCTAACAATGAGCAACTTATAGAAAAGGTATGAAATATTACAATCATTATCACTGCATCAGACTATATTCTTAAAATAATTAAATCATATGTTTTTGTCAGAGTTCGCAGTGTAACTTGTAAGTAGAGCTAAGAGAGTACTCCTACTCTAGCACTATGAGGTTCATTCCGCTATTGTCTCTGTAGCGGAACAAACCTCATAGCTCTAGGAGTATGTATGTAGGGAGGTAGTTGAGATAACGTAACCCTCCTCCTGACGGGGGAGAGGAGGGTTACGATATCGGGAGTTTGCAGTGTAACTTGTATTGTAAGTAGAACCAAGAGAGTACTCCTACTCTAGCACTATGAGGTTCATTCCGCTATCGTCTCTGGAGCAGAACAAACCTCATAGCTCGAGGAATATGTATGTAGGGAGGTAGTTGAGATAACGTAACCCTCCTGATGGCGGGGAAGAGGGTTACGTTATCGCAACTAGTAGGTAGAGAGGATTGTCAGTCATGAACAAGCCGATTTAAATGAGCTGGGTTTAGTTAGTTTGTGGTGCCAAAATCCTAGGCTTTATTGCCATGTGTGCTTGTGTACTTGAAACAGTTTTCAGTCTTCGCTTCTGCTAGGTGTGCATGTACCGAGTATAAACATGGAGGAATAATTTCTCCTCTTATTGTATAAAAAGTAATATGACTGAGCTGTAGTCTAGTAGTAATGTTGTTGCGATAACGTAACCCCCCCCCCCCCCCCCCCCCCCCCCAGGCCTAAAGCTAAGCTTCACTGGAAGTTGTGAAAGCTTAGTATGTCTGATGACAGAGATATAAATGTTGTACAACTCCTTAAAGACACTGGACACTATTGGTAATTGTCAAAGACTAGTCTTCACACTTCAACTTGGTGTATCTCAACTTATACATAAAATAACAAACCTTTGAAAATTTGAGCTCAATCAGTCGTGGAAGTTACGAGATAATAATAAAAGAAAAAAAAACACTCTTGTTACAGGAAGTTGTGTGCTTTCTGAGGTCTTGAAATCAAAATCGTGGAAAATTACTTCTTTCTCAAAAACTACATTACTTCAGAGGGAGCCCTTTCTCACAGTCTATCCATTAGCTACAGCTCCCCATTATTTGTTACCAAGTAAGGTTTTATGCTAATAGTTATTTTGAGCAATTACCCATAGTGTCCACTGCCTTTAAGGGGCTCATAATGTGCACTATAAAATAACCCAATATTCTTCCCCCTTTCTGTTTCAGCTTGCAGAATCTCGCATCATGAGACGGCTGGCTCAGATGACGGCATACTCTATCAACAAAGCACAAGCCTTAAGTGAGTCCCATTACTACAATGTATATCTTGCCAATTATTTCCTAAGACCCTCGTTCATTCACACTCACAGGGGAGGATCAGGACTGTGGAGATCGAGAAACAACTCAATGTTGTTTTCCATTTGCTTTGTGAACTAACATGGTTGCATTTTGTGGAGTTAAAAGATTGTTTTCTATTTAATGGCAGACTCTGTCAATATACAGAGTGAAAGAAGAGCCACACAATCAGAAAGTGTAGATCATTAATATTAGTTTATTTCGGGTGGTGTACCCGGACTGTGTTGGTTCTCCATAGGGTTATGTTCTGCATTGATGTCTAAAGCTCTGACGTCTCTAGTTCGGTGTCTTTCTTCAAAACATCTAGTAGGTCTACCACATTAAATTTCCTGCTTCCATGTTAGGGTTCCCACCAGTGAATGGGTTTTGATCATTATATTCTACTTTTAAAACATCTTTCTAAACATATTTATTTCATGACTATAACACACACTTTTGTTTAGACCAAAGTGCCTAATTCGAAGGCAACAAGTTCCTATGATGAAGAAACCTGCCTATTAGTCTGCCGTTCATGCAACAGTCATAGTGCGAGTATACACATACAACGATCGTAGGTAGCGCAAGGCAGCTCTTGCCACTGACTCACACACACCTATTGGGATCGAGGTTGACAGGGGTTGCCCTGAACTTTTTTTTCAACTGGCCAGCAGGACCAGTTGGCTTGATTTTTCACTGGTCCGCCAGGTTTTTGACTGGTCCGTCAAATTTTTTATATGTTTTTTTAACTAAAAAAATACTGTTGTATACCAACTGCTCGATTTTTAATCGCCGCTATTTCAAAATTCAACATGAATTGCAACGTCAACTTAACTGCACTGGAAGCCATACTTTATTTATGTGTACCAAGTTATTGTGTTCGTAAGGGGGCTCACTAATTTGAGAGTATTTTTTCTTTAAAAAAAGTAATAACAATAATCTTATTAAAATTAATTTAATAACAGGTCAAATTATTTGTGAGAGCAAGTTGGAAAATTTAACATGATCTTTATTTAGGTAATTTTTTAGTCTACGGTTATGGTAAGCACTGGACATCAAAGTATTCCTAAGTACGAAGAACATTTGTATGAATTTGTTTTCATTGTTTTACTTAACAAAAAAACCACTTTAAAACCGACTGTTAAAAATATTAACTTTTTATGTATTGCCTTCAAATCTACAGTGGGGAGGGTTTACGTGCGATCACTTAAGTTAATTTATCATGTAAAAACATTGCCTGTTTGTACTTTTAATAAGTATTCATCAACATAATACATCGTACGTACCGATAACCGAAGTTCCCAAAATCTTCCCACTTTCGTCCAGAAAAAAACCCAACAAAATGTAGACATCAAAATAGTTGCAACATCCATGGAGAAGCATACGATTTTTACGGTAGTTTTTTAATTATGTGTATGGAATGGTCGGTGCCGGCGTCTGTTTTGTGAAGAAAAAATTCATTTAAAAGCAGCAAAAACAACTGCGCCTTTGTTAAACCATGGAGGTTTTGCATTCGAGAACCCAAGTCTTTCTTGAAATTTGAACCCGCAAAAAAAACCCCAAGCAACCGCGCATTATATTTGACCAATAAAACCATGGAGCCAAACTAGATCGCCGACCGATCTCCCGCAAAAAAAAAACAAGCCCCAAATAACCAAAAAAAATAAGCAAAATCAGGACGGAAGAATCATACTAATCCCAATTAAATACTCCTTTTTGCAGTATCCTAACTTTGTAATTTTTATTCAATGAAGCCTCACTGTCTCGCTCGTTTTTCGTAAACACGCTAGACTCTTTTTCCCACACGGAAATCTGCTCCGTTGACGACGACCTTGCTGCTGCTGACAGAATGCGTTTTGCTTGTGGTCTTTTGTCAAGGCGATTGAAGCTAGTTTTGTAAGCTATCGCGTACTTTCACCAATAGAGGGCGTCTATTCTCACGCTATCGAATATTCTGAAACGCCCTCTAGCGTTCAATGTTTCTTACACTTTTTGGCACACGTGAACTAATACGAAGACTACAAGCATTTGCGTTGCATGATGGGATTTTGCGCTGTGTGTACATGTGTATGCGTTATCGTGGGAAGTTTGCCAGCGTTCAGCGGCACTTCGGGTGATTTTTTTTACGTTTTATCCAAACCTTGAGTGAATGTTTTTACGTTTTATTCGAGCCTAAAAATATTTAAATAATAGTCATAGTTCTGTAGTACCGCTGCCGATATTTTTGACTGGTCAGCAGGACCAGTTGGCAAGGTGTTTCAGCTGGTCCGCCGCGATTTCTACTGGCATTTGGCCAGCGGACCAGCGTTAAGGTCGAACCCTGAACGGTTGAGTGTACTGTCCCCGTAGCTACACCGCGCTGTAACTACACCACGCTTAACAATTACCGTCTTGACTTCAAGACTACCAAGAAACCTGATTCTAAAACCCTTTTGGACTAATTTATTGGAAAACTGATTTTGATTTCAGGCCATGAAGCAATTGAGAAGGCATCAGAATCAGAAGTCCTCAAGAAGATGGCCGATGGTTCGACGGATCAGAACGATAAAGCTGCATCTTCCTTCTCCAGAACTTTTGCCAGGGAACTCCGGGATGGAATGAAGGACATTGAGAAAGAGATCAAAAAGAAACAGTTCAAAGAATGATCATCGGCGGAAACGAATCATATTTATATGCAATGAGATTTTGTACATAAAACCTACAGAGGAATGATGAAAGGATTGTTTACCTGAACTACATTGTTGGATCATGGAGGAAGGACGAGAAGGAGCTCGAACGACCAGCAAAACTGCAGAGTAACAAAAGAATACTCTGAAAATGCCCCTGTCTGGCCAGTGGAAACAGATAGGAGACCTCCAGCTGGGCAGCCGATTAACGAGTAGGATTAAATCTCTTTGTACAGAACGTGCGGTACCGCCACTCTGCACCGTTGCCTTCGTGTAAAGTTGAATCATTGGAGACAAGAATTGTGAATATTATACACGTTTTCAATACCGTTTGTGGTGTTTCACTGAAACATCATGACATATTTTTACATTTTTTGTGACTTTCCGGTCACTAGCGGTGGTTCAAAGTTTGGGTATTAGCACACGAGGGTGGTTGGTATTCAATTGTGTTTTTCGATTTGGTGAGCACAAATGTACACAATTTTATGTTTTTCTGTATTATATCCATACGACATACGACACCATAGTTGAGTGAAGAACCAAGTGCGCACGCGCAAACTCACATACGTCAGGTCGCCGATTGTCTGTGTAAGGTATGTGGGTGATTACGAGATGCCGTTAAACGGTTGCGGTACCACAGGTTCGACTTTTGAAGTCCCTTTGTTTGAGCTCCTTCTCTTTCTTCCTCCAAGGTTGGATGGAGTATTTTTGTAAACCAGAAAACTGGAGAATGTGCAGTTTGCAAACATAGTATGCACTTTGCATTCTTAAAAGCAGGCCATACGTCAGGTCGCCAATTGTCTGTGTAAGGTATGTGGGTGATTACGAGATGACGTTAAACGGTTGCGGTACCACAGGTTCGACTTTTGCAAATATAGTATGCACTTTGCATTCTTAAAAGCAGGCCTGATACTTCACAGAGGCAATGAAGCGATTGCCTTCATGCCCCATGGTGCCCTTGAAATGCAACAGTAAAGTTTATCATTTCCTCATAGGGTGCTCTTTACCAAGGAGAAAATGCCTTGGTGCCCTTGCCCTTTCAAAAATGAAGCATACAGTGCAGGTCTGCAAAGGTGAAGGTTTAGACCGTGTGAACTTTGTTTACAATAAGTTTGACCTTGTGTATTCTTTGAGTATTCTGGGTGGCAAGATACTACACTGGTGGTCATAAGGGAAAGTTGAAATTTCGTGTCCTTATTTTCACATAAATCCAAGAGTTATTAAAGTAAAAGCTGGACAAGTTTTGAGATGTGCCCCCTCTCATCATATCAACAGTTGATAAGAATAAGACAGTGCACTGATAAAATATGAGATTTTATGTTTTCTTCCATTAGGCTGTGTACAAATCGTGCCTGCAGGAAGTCCAGGCTCTGTGGCTCTTTTCAAAACATGTGATGTCACAGGTCACATCGTCTATAGACAAATCCGGTCGCACACCGGGCGCACAGGTGTTGAGCACCGCGCGCCATTTGTTGCGGTGTCTTCTGTGTATAGACTGTGCACAAAAAGACACCGCAATTGTATGAAAAAAAATCAATAGAGGGCGCTACCAATTTTGTTTCGTCGGATTGGTCTATAGGTTTAGTAATCACTCTTAATTAATGGCAATGAAACTTACTTGGTACAGCAGTACAGTAAAAATAATTTTGAGAATGATTTCACTTTGAAGTAATGTGGTTGTGGAAAAAGATATAAGTTTTTATCCCCAAAATGTTTAATCTGAGAAGCTCTACTGGTAATTACCAATATAGGAAATTTGTGTGCTCCAATTATGGATTATTGGACAAAAACGCGACTACCTTTTGAAATGAAAGTTTCACAGGCTAGATTCATTGTATATATCTATATTTATGTATGATTAAAACAATCAAACGGTTAACAAAATCAAAGGTCTACATTCCCTTTAATTTTTCATTTGAAAATGTTTATAATAATTCAGTATTTTTTTTTTTAGCGCCCTGTTAATTTTGAAGGGGGAAGGCAGGTGTAAACTCGAGGTGGAAAAGAACTGTTTAATGTCCTTTTGCACTGCTGAAAAAGCCTCAACTCCCCACTATGATAGAGTCGCACTGGTCTTGTCTCAAGACCCTCCTGTCATTGATATACCCCAAGCCATCGCCACAAGAGGGTGCTTTCATACCCCAGGAGAGTCTTGGGGGCCCTTTTCGAATCTTGAACTCGTTTACACTTTAAATTTCCGCAATCGACAGCATGTCCTGCTTATTTTTCTTGGACGCATGCGCAAACACGCAGTGCATTTATCCTCGCGTATGCGAGGCTGCACTGCACAGGAAGGAAGGAAGGAAGTTTCAGGCTCTGTTCCTCGTCTAAGGCCTTGACAAAGCACGCGCAATTGTACGCGCAATTGTAAAAACAACCGCTAGTAGCCTGAGCCAAGTCTCATCAGTAGGTGAGTTTACATTGAATAACTTGGGTCATTCAACTAAATGGATGAGCAGTTCATCTGCCTGGAACAATCAGAAGCTCTACTGGTGTGTGCATGATCCAAGAAATAAAAAGTGTAAACTGTCAAATGAAAAGAATGTTTCATTCTAACCTTTTTTCTTGGAGCTTCCTTGTAATGATTTGCTTAATATTTACGTATATGGTGAACATTATTTGTATTTTCTATTGGTTAGTGTCATTTGTTGTGGTCATTGCCATCCGTTTGAATGAATACATGGAGATAACAGGTGTTAGTTGTCAGATGAAAAGGATGTTTTGTTCTAGTCTCTTTCTTTAATGGAGCTTTCCCCGCAATGATTTGCATACATCATGGATTGAATGTCATTGGTCTTTCCAAGGAGGTTGGTGACAATTCTTGTCTTCATTGTAATGATATTTGTTGAGATGCAATGGTAATTATTGTATCATTTTTAGTGCAAGGAAATCCGACCGGATACATGTAATGCTAGTGTCTGAAAAAGGGCAGGCCGTTAGAAGAAAAAAATCACACACAATAGTAAGCATCTCTTTTTGAATGTGAGCTTCAATAGCTTATAATACCTATACAGGGTTTATACAGGGTTGACTACTAAAAACAAAATAAGGGGTGTTTATGTGTACGGGGTTCACCTCACTAAATAAGGAGAGAGAGCGCAGAGAATCGTCATCAATAATGTTTTGTAGGCCCTCAAAAATGTTCTGTAGTTTGACAGATTTGAGTATCAAACGATCACATCGCAAACTTCCGTAGGTCTACTCCACGAGCGCGCGTGTATCAGTCAGCCGTGACGGCAAAACAGCCAGGAGGAGCGGGTGTTTAAATTGTGTATTTTCCGCGTACACCACCATCAGCGAATAAAATGAAGCATTTATTAATGTTCAATTCGCATGATGATATTTATCGACATTTTGAGACGGCTAGCTCTGTGTAAAACTACAGGAGTGCGTTTTGGCGACCCCAACCAAAAACTTTTTCTGACGTCATAACCAAAACGGTAACCGAGCTCCCAACTCGGTTATCGTTCAGTCTGAACAGCAGAACCCACGACCAACAACCGAAACAGTTTTTGGTTGGGGTCGCCAAAACGCACTTCAGTCATCTCTCACCTACGTCACAGACAAAAACTTTGCAATCCTGTCTGTGAAATTAGAAGCTCAAACAGCACCCTCCCCATTACTCGTTACCAAGAAGGTTTTATGCCAATAATTATTTTGAGTAATTACCAACAGTGTCCACTGCCTTTAAGTCCAACCTCTGCTAAACACTCATGGATATGATTTTTCCAGAATATAAATTTATTTTAACGATTTTCGCCTTAAAGTCGATTTGTAAACAATACTGAATTTACAATTGATGTTTTTTATAACTGTAGAATATAATGTTTATAACTTATAACCATTTTCTGTTTAGCTGATATAAAAAGCTATTCATAAATACCTGAGACAGTTTCGCTATTCCTATTGGAGGAGAGCGCGTCACGTGGGTGTGTATAAACCTTTGTTTAGAACTAGTAAAAAGTGTGTGGTGGTAATGTTTTTCAGTCTTCAATAACTGTTTTGGGTATTCGCGACACATCGTTTATCAATAATAATGGAAATGAAGTCCCTCAGGGTCTCAACGAGAGCCATCCTATCGTCCGCAGTGAAATTATCACTGCGTTTGCCTTTTATCAGCCATGGCTGTAGAGTATCGAAGTAACGACCTGATGAAGATTTCTCTATACTGAGGCATATCATACATGTTCATCACGTTGCGCAATCCTCGTATCCTCTATCTACATTACAATGTATTTAACAATAGGGACCACGGTCAATAAGTTTAGACTGTCCTAGTTACACAAGTATAACTAAGCAATTATTTGAGATATTTCATAAGACTTGTTTAATTCAGGTGTTTAGGTAGACGCGTGTAACTTGGATTTATCCATGTCTATAATACACTAGTATAAAGATAAACGGCTTTCGTAGGCACAATTCGAGGCAGAGGCCGCCCTTAGCTGCGCTGGATAGACAACGTCACAAAGTGGAGTGGAAGAAGCGTCAAAGAACTGAGACGAGAAGCGATTGAAAGACACCAGGTGATGGCGGCAACTCCAGGAGTGCGCCACCATTACAACCTGAGGACGAGGCGGCCACGGACGCAAGTCTATGCCGAATGATGATGATGATGTAGTTACATCCCTTAAAGGCACACGTTGCCTTGGATTGGACGAGTTGGTCTATAAAAAGCGTTTGAAACCGTTTGTTATGAAATGCATATGGTAAGAAAGATGTTTTAAAAGCCAAATAAAATGATCCACACAAGTAGTACTCACAAATGCACGGTTTTCCTTTTACGTCGCGAACTAACATGGTCGGCCATTTATGGGAGTCAAAAATTTGACTCCCAAAAATGGCCAACCGTGTTAGTCGACGAGGTAAAATAGAAAACCACGCAATTTCGAGGCACACTTGTGTAGATCATTGTATTCTACTTTTACAACATCTTTCTACCCATATGCATTTTATAACAAACGGTTACAGAACGCTTTTCAAAGACCAACCCGACCGATCCAAGGCAACGTGTTCCTTTAATGTTTGTAAACGCCCTCACGCGCGGAAAAAATACGGGGCATTACATTTTTCCTAATTTGATTTCGAGAACTCAAGTTTTGAACTTGAGGTCTCGAAATCAAGCATCAGAAAGCACACAAATCCGTGTGACGGGGGTGTTTTTTCTTTCATTTTTATCTCGCAACTTCAACGACCAATTGAGCCCAAATTTTCACAGGTTTGTTATTTTATGCATATATTGAGATACACCAACTGTGAAGACTGGTCTTAAACAATTACCAATAGTGTCCACTGTCTTCAATGAGCAAAAAAGTGCTAAAAACTAAGCGAACAAGTTTGAAAGTTCTTCGGCGGCCATTCATAGGTCATGTAGGAATGTTAATCTCAGTATAAGAATTGGACATTAAGTAGCATTAAAAATGTTGTGCCATTGCTCATCAACACCCCGAATGGAACGGGGGTCCAGCCTCCGATCGCCCCGGTATAGTAGCACCTTCCGTTGAACCGCAAGAGCCCGGGTTGACGCTCCGGACAAAGTATAACATTGTTTGCGATTATTTTTGCCATACTTCTTTTTAATACTCTTCCTATTAAGATTTGTTTCTATGGTTACAGGTTTGTTGGGAGACGGCGTTACATTTTTACGTTTGGGTCCATTTTAATAACACCACCTTCCTATGTATGACTTTATTATAGTCTGTCCTTTAGATTATAGGTCTAGACCTAAACAGAAACATGGTAACTTTGGCTCTGGCTTCGGTTCCAAATTAAATCTGGTCAGGGCTTATGAAGCCACTATGCAGACAACGCTGGTTTTAAGAAGCATCCACTGTAAGTCAGAGTCTGCAAAAGCCGTTTTTCGAAAAGACCCGCCGACTGTCGAAAGTAGATTGAGCCCTCTCAATTCTATGGGTGCGTTCGTTTAGCTTCCCTGGGTCGAGCCCGGTGTGTGGCGGGTTTTTTTTTTCCAGGACGAACGTGTGCAGATAATTACCCACGTTCGTCCTGGAAAAAAAAACACCACACACCGGGGTCGACCCAGGGAAGCTAAACGAACGCACCCAATGGTTGTAGGCAATAGTAAACAGGGTACCCGTCCAAGTGATCTCATTTATGGAAAGCATGACATGCCCCATATAGGGGCAGAGGGTACCCCCCCCCCCCACCAACCAATCCCCATTTTACCAGCACACTATTGTCCTCTTGTACATAAGTACCCACCCCCCCCCCTCCATCAATTATCTAAGGAATTCCTGATATTCCAAGCGCACATTGAAGGCACGATAAATGGGCACCAATGCTGGAAGTCGCCGTTGACTATAATTATGTACGATTGGTATTAATGTATTATGTGTTATTTTAGTCCTCAACTATTGTAAACTGTTTTTAGAATTTTAAAGAAGTGAAGAGACACGAGGCTGGCTGTCAGTTTTTAGAGTTAACAACAGACCGATTGCGTCACATGACCTACGTGTATAGTGAGTATTGGATGTAAACAAACACGGCGCACTGCAAATTCAGAACTAACTGGGGAGGAAAGTGTGTGTTTCTAAGTGAAAACCACATCTAGAATTGTAGCGCGTCTTGCGAGAGAGATAGATAGAATTTGATTTTCCCAATCTCAGTTTTATTCCCGTCTTCATTGAAACAAATTCTTTAAGTGAATCACAGCAAATGTTGGAACACCCAGTTGAGATCAGATACCAGTCCTACCAGTATGCGTGATAAATAATAACAACATACAGTAATAAATAAATATATAAATATATAAAAAAAATTAAATTTGGTTTTTACCCATACACCGATGTGTGTTAGCACTGTTTACTCAGTACTTTCCCGAGTCCTGTGCAAAAAAATATAACAGCCATGTTAATCGGGTGGGATTCGAACCCAGGACCCCTGCTATTCTAGAGCAGTGTCTTACCAACTAGACTACCGAGGTTACCCGAACTAAGTCAAGAAATTTAGTAATACAACTTATTTAATCTGGTGAAAAAATATAAAAGGTTACGCTCCGGAAGTGTCAGGCATTCAGGCGCCGGTTCAGTTAATGGCACACACTGGCCCCTCCCCATTGCCATATAGAACCCTTCTGGATTTGCATCCGACCCAGAGCACATCCCCCCCTGCCTCGAACCCTAGCCACTACGCGGGCCCTGTCCCTTTAGGGGAGAAAGCAAGGCAGATCCCAATCACACTGTCCCATCAGGGGCAGCAAAAAGCCTTGAATCTATATTAGAGACAGACGGTATTCGAACCCGGACCGGATGATCCGAGTTGCTGAGACAGTCCCAGCACGTTAACGCACTGCGCTATTGTGTTGGTGCTTAAAAACTGGTGCTTTCGTGGTCATAATCAATAGACCGATTGCGCTCCGTGCCTCACGTGACATAGTGGGTAAAATGTAAACAAACACTGCGTACTGCATATAAACGTGCTATGTATACGTCGGATTTACTGTTGCCATTTTTGGCTCAATAAGGACTCAATTCTTAAAATCACTGAAAAATATTACGAAGTTTGTCATAAAATGAGACCTTACATTCCTTCCTCTATGGCTTAACAATGCCAGTATGGGTAAACAAAGTTCCACCAATTTATAGGAAATTCCAAGAGAATGTTCACACGATGTCATGTGTTTAAGCACGGAAGGTGTGGTTTTACATGCCCTCATTCTAATGATTTCCCTGTCAATATTTTCAACAACAAAAATCTCATTATGAAGCTGCAAATCCCTTTATTTTCACCCTCAAATATTTGATTGGAAGGGGTAGCTGTCAGCTATGAGTCGGACAACTTCGCGATCTCCCTTATCACAGCCCAACTTCACGCCGTGCACAACGCAAAATCCCCGGCGCGTGAGGAGCTCGCTCAAACCTCAGTAATTTACGTACTAACCCTTATACTCTCAAAATAAACCTCTTTTGTAGTAGAATACTGGAAACATCAAACAGCAAATGTCGTTTAAATCGATATCACCATATTCAACTTTATAAAAAGGGCTCCGTTTTTAGTTCAAAGTGTTATTTATTGAAAATACAGCCAATTGTGATCCATCGGTACGAGTCTTCCCATATCTTTACTATGTAGCTGTGTTTTTCTATCCCCACTACAGGGCACGTGATCACATGTAAACATTGGTAGCGCAATCGGTCTGTCTATTAGAGCCCATGTCATAGGCATACACTACTGCCATCTTGGGAAACCGAGGAGGCCTAGAGTTAAACACAAACATTCAACCTGCCAATCTGGACGCCATGTAGAAGTTTTCATTAAATATATAAATATGCCAGGTTGTGTACCGGCCACATTGCTTCAAAATGGTGGTTCGGGCGGTTCTGATCATGCGCATAGGGACATGCATAATTTTATGGGCTATTTCATCTCACTGCCGTACCGAAGAAAGGTTTACCCGCTCGGATATGGGTTAGGTTACTGGGAACCGGAATCCGGGTCAAATCTTACCTTTTGTTTTGTATTTGAGCTGCTAAAATAGTATGTCAATTTGTGCCTTGCCTTGCCGGCTGGACTTTTAAAGTTACATTCACCTCGTCATAGCCGGCCGTGTCCGAATCAGCCAACGCGACTCCTCCTTTGATTTGATCTTCAATTATGTCCATAACAACACCTTAGAAACAGACGGAGCCATAGCCGCAGCTGCTGATTTCGGGGACGGCCATATTGAATCAACAAAGCTTAAAGGCATAGACACTATTGGTAAGTGTCAAAGACCAGTCTTCTCACTTGGTGTGTCCGAACATAGTTATAATAATAATAATAATAATAAGACATTTGTAAAGCGCCTAATGCAAAAGCCTCTAAGCGCATGAATAAGCTATGCATAAAATAACAAACCTGTGAACATTTGAGCAATCGGTCATTGAAGTTGCGAGATAATACAGTGAAAGAAAAACACCCTCGTCGCACAAAGTTGTGTGCTTTCAGATGCTTGAATTCGAGACCTCAAATTCTAAATCAAGTGGAAATACCAATTACTTCTTTCTCGAAAACTACGTCACTTCAGAGGGAGCCGTTTCTCACAATGTTTTATACGATCAACAGCTCCCCAATACTCGTTACCAAGAAGGTTTTATGCCAATAATTATTTTGAGTAATTACCAACAGTGTCCACTGCCTTTAAGTCCAACCTCTGCTAAACACTCATGGATATGATTTTTCCAGAATACAAATTTATTTTAACGATTTTCGCTTTGAGTCGATTTGTAAACAATACTGAATTTACAATTGATGTTTTTTATAACTGTAGAATATAATGTTTATAACTTATTACAATTTTCTGTTTAGCTGATATAAAAAGCTATTCATAAATACCTTAGACAGTTTCGCTATTCCTATTGGAGGAGAGCGCGTCACGTGGGTGTGTATAAGCCTTTGTTTAGAACCAGTAAAAAGTGTTGGAACATGGGCGTGACACGCGAGCTTGCACCATCTGTGCTTAAGACAGTTTCTTCATTCCCATCGGCCGAGAGCAACGGCCGGGACAGTTGACCACTAGTTGAAAACCTCTTCACCACACATTGATTCCCTTAGTTATAATGTTCATAAATACGCCTGGCAGATTCGCTATTCCTATTGGTGGAGAGCAAGTCACGTGGGGGTGTTTAAACGGTTTATAATGACCATCTGGAGCTGGTTATAACCGGTTGTTTTCGGATAGCATTTGTGCGGGTTAGCCCACAACCTCGTTCCCAGGGTTGATCGATCTCGCCGTGCCATTTTAGCCCATGGATACGAGGACGCAACAGTTGCTTGAAATCGTAAAGAACCACATACACGTTGTGTTTAATTTCACGATGTCAAAGTGTGTTTAAAAATGTACTTATTTTCAATTCAATTAAAAATTATCCACCAAACGTAATTGTTTCAAGTAAGGTCTTGTAGTAAGTGTAAAGTTTAATGTATATGATGCATGCAATTTATTAGCCAACCGTATAGCAAGTGATAAAATATTCTGAGAGAGAAAAATATTGTTAAGTAAGTTTGCTTGTTATGTTACGTTTTATTTTCAAATACACAAGTGTACAGAGCTTTCCCCTACTAATGTGTGGACATGAATACTATCCTCAGTCGTAAATTCATGAAGCGTCAGACTTGTTTTCTTCTTCTCACTCACCGATGTTGTTATCACCGTGTTCAAGTGAATTACTTAAAGGCACAGGACACTGTTGGTAAGTACTCAAAATAATTGTTAGCACACAATTGTTGTATTACTTGGTAACAAGCAATGGAGAGCTGTTGATGGTGTTATGAGAAACGGCTTCCTCTGAAGTAACGTAGTTTTTGAGAAAGAAGTAACTTCTCACTAGAATATTTAAATTGAATTCGAGATTTCAGCCGAGGTCTCGAATTCAAACATCTGAAAGCACACAACGCGTGCGACCGCAAGGGTGTTTTTTCTTCGAGTATTCTCTTGCAACTTCAACGACCAATTTAGTCCAGATTTTCACAGATTTGTTATTTTATGCATTTGTTGAGATACACCAAGTGAGAAGACATGGTCTTTGACAATTGTTACCAAAGGTGTCCAGTGCTTTTATAGACGCTGTTTTTCCAGTACTTAATTCCCCAAATGCTTCAAAATGTTTAGACTACGTTTCAGAGTGCAATGCCATTATTATTTTGCACAGGGCAGTTTGAATATGACGTCACACTTTCAAACAGCGCTTTCACTGAGGCAAAAGGGGGCATATCATTGGACGACAGCTGCTTTTGGTGCTTGAAAATGTGCCTACCAGCAGCGTAGTTATAGCTGTGTCTCAAGCAAGATGATGGGAATTGTGGATGCGAAATGTGCGGAGGTGCCTTCCGCTCCGCGGCCGCGCGTCTGCAAGGGTTCGTTGGAAAATACCTTAAAACCTATGGGAAACGTTTAAAGATGCACCAAGGAGGGCCAGACCAGGGCAACAGAGACATTGACCTCCACGGCATCCATGTAATTCCAGGCTTGTGTGTAAAAACAATTCACTGGTGATTATATCTTATGTGTAACCGCAGTTCAGTGTTAATTTTGTGACTTTATCAAGTTGTATTTGAAAACTTAATATTGTACAGTATGCTGTTAAATACTCTAACAATCTGCTTGTAGCTATTAAGCTCGCCATTATTATTATTATTTTAAATAAAGAACTCACGTCACGTTGTGTAATTTGGAATAATGATATCTTTAAAGTGAATATGTTTATGTTAGTTTATTGTCAACTTCGATGACCGATTGAGCTCAAATTTTCACAGGTTTGTTATTTCATGCATATGTTGAGATACAGCAAGTGAAAAGACTGGTCTTTTACAATTACCAATAGCGTCCACTGTCTTTAACCACAGAAATAAGCCTAGCACAACAACTGCTTATCCAAGATCGCATCGGGGATAAAGAATATTTATTTTTGGTAACCATACCGATGTGTGTTAGCAATGTATAGGCCTATACTCCCCGAGGTCTGTGAAAATGCCTCAGGGAGCCATTTTGTCAGCCACTTTCTTGATGGTGAATCTGTGGACTCGGGTTAAATTGGGGAGAGTACAAGGGGCGGTTGTCAAAAATGGTCGGCCGTCTGTATCTCTCCGCATTCGGCATACTCGAGGGTGCCAACTTCATCGGTAGGCCTACATCGGCCACCTCTCGTTATCAGGCCGCGTTCGTGCGAACTGTGAATTGCATCTGTTGACTGAGGAACGAATTCCATCAAGAGGAGATGTTATCTCCGCCGATAAGTGTGTTTGTTGTATTGTATTATCATTATTCCTTCATGGTATTATCCCAAGGTATTTCTATTATTGTCCCGCCCGCCTTCCCCTTTATTTATTTCGACCGCTGCATTTCTGGTATTTACTTTGTATTGCTTTGGAATGTCTAGTATGCCTGGGTACCAACGTAGTAGGCGTTGGCTGCGTTATGCTTGCATCGAACACCTTAAACTCATTTCTGTTCCTGATTCCGTTGTGTTCTGTTCGAGTTTATTTCAGTTCTACTCAGGTCTCAGACATGTAATTTTCCGTAGCCATCTCCCGTAAGTAACCTTATTCTGTTTAAATCTGTGTTATTTTTAGCATTTCCTTTCATTATGTATAAATACTCTATATTTGAACCTTCCCAGACAAAACTTTCCTTGACACACGCATGCGGGCCCTGCATGCGATTGAGGGCGCAATTTATAATTATTGAGAGTTTAAAATGTTCGTGCGTGTGCCAGTGAGCCTCCATAGTAAACAATAGAGAAAATAGTCAGGTGCCATAGGGACTCATTGGTCACGTAGTAGAATGCTTTTTTTGAGCGCATCTGGCTCAGCGGTACTGAAAAGGTTAATAATGATCATACGATTCGGAATTGAATGTACAGACACAGATATCCAAACAAATCACTCTAAAAACTCCTGGTCCGACTTGACCCGGATTCTGTTTCAAAATGATTCAGAAATGGGTCAAACTGACACATATTTCAAGTATGAATCTCTTTTTAACCAGTTACAGGGTCAGCCTGACACAGAAAACAGTCAGCCTGACCCAAAAATTTGTCTGGTCCTAATTGATAACTTTCCACCACTTTTTCACTCTTTTTTACAAAAAGGGATATCTCATTGAGGTAAATTAGATGCTATATTATTTCATATCGAATTAAAAAGTTGTGGCGCCATACGGAAACTAATCCCCGCGTTCTGTCACTTATGTTGCGCCGTATATTTTCATTAAGCTGTTTTATAGAGGTGGGTTGTAACGGCCCCTTTAAAGTTCTTACTGTCCGTGATGAATATGATGTCTGTGGTGGTAATGTTTTTCAGTTTTCAATAACTGTTTTGGGTATTCGTGTCACATCGTTTGTCATTATCAACGGAAATGAAGTCCCTCATGGTCTCAACGAGAGCCATCCTATCATCCGCAGTGAAATTATCACTGCGTTTGCCTTTTATCAGCCATGGCTGTAGAGTATCGAAGTAACGACCTGATGAAGATTTCTCTATACTGAGGCCTATCATACATGTTCATCATGTTGCGCAATCCTCTATCTACATTACAATGTATTTAACAATAGGGACCACGGTCAATAAGTTTAGACTGTCCTAGTTACACAAGTAAGCAACTATTATTTTAAGATATTTCGTAAGACTTGTTTAATTCAGGTGTTTAGGAAGACGCGTGTAACTTGGATTTATCCACGTCTATATACTTCGCTATAAGATAAACGGCTCTCGTAGTTACAGCCCATAATGTTTGTAAACGCCCTCATGCGCGGAAAAAATACGGGGCATTACATTTCGTTGAAGAAAGATGGTTTTGCACGTTGGCGAACGTTGGCAACTTTAGGCGAACATACTTCGGAGGTGTTGGCGAGTGGTTTTTAAAATGGCGGACAAGCATACGGTATTATTTCTTTGTCACAAACATAATTACATTGTATTTTCGGTGGATGATAATGCAGATTTGGAATAACAAAGTTAATTAGTTGATGTAATGATGTCAAAAAGAGGACTATTGCAGCAAAAACAAAGTTTAAAAAAAACTACGTATGGTGCGCGCCATCTTCATTGCAGGGCGCCGCCATATTGACATCGCGTATACGCACCAATCGTTTAAAAGATAAAAAACGTTTGCGCGAACAGTTGCGAGTCGTTTGCGCGAGTGGAACGCACCCCTGATGTCAGCAAGTAGAAGACCTGTGATTGGCTGGTGTTTGTGTTAATTGTGACGTCACATTGGCGGGAATGTTGACTACTGTTGCTCTGCGCACGCGGTCTTAATGTTTACGACCATCTCACAACACAGAAATACAAACACACCACTCACAGCAGGTTACGTGAACACACAGTTTTTGTAGCTTCCCAGCGATTTGAACTGAGCTGAGATAAACGATTTGCAAATCAGTCATTGCAAAAATCAAGAGACGATTTTTGAAGAACAGACGTTTTTGGAACATTTTCCAAGTGAGTATCCCGTCTTTATATTATGCTTGTCTGCTTCTTTTCAACGTAACATACAATTAAAATTGAAAGTTTGAAAGCCTTCTTGATTATTTGCGGGTCAAAATAAGCATGCAATTCATTTGCGATAAAGCATCGGCCACTTGGTCTGGTATCAGGTGATGCGCTTAACGGGTCTAGAAGTTTGACCTTAGACCAGTACTGCCTTAAGGCCCGGTCACACAGGCCCCGATAACGAGAACGACAACGAGAACGATAAAAATGCACGCCCTCGATTGGTTGAAATGCTCCACGCAGAATACGCCCACGCTCGTTCAACCAATCGAGGGCGTGCATTTTTATCGTTCTCGTTTTCGTTCTCGTTATCGGGGCCTGTGTAACCGGGCCTTTAGACCCGGCCGAGTGGAGATCCATGCCATGAACGTGGTTGATGGAATTCAACATAGTATTACGCTGCGCTGAAGGGCTACTACACAATGACATCAAGATGGACAATACAATACTGATGTCCTATGACACTCGGAAGCATCTTTGGCATGCATATGTGATTGATGTAGGTGTTGCTAAAACAACAAGTTTTAACAAGTGAAGTGAAAACAAGATATCGCCGGTTTCATGCCCATATCGCTCCTGAAATGGTCGAGCCCCAGTCGACCCAAAGTGATATTTTTCAACTCGGCTACATTCTCCATAGCATCGGCCAGTTCGGAGCAGTTCACTTTCTAGAACAACTTGGGGATACTTGCAAATCATGAGATCCTTCACAACGACCTGACATTACACACAGGGTGTCTCCAAAAAAAAACTTGTTTTTGCTAATTCTTGCGCAGCTAATTGTCATACCATTTACAAAAGTTAACTCACCCAAGCATGAACTTTTTTCGGACTTTTTGGTGTCATATGAAAGTAGAGTCCATAAGCTATCCATACAAATTAACCTTTCCCCCCAGAATCATATATATTTTTTACTCGGCAGCCGTTTCAAAAGTGTATAGGGTGTTTTTTGAGACACACGGTACGGTATTGAATTCAAAACAACTCCTTTATTTAGTAAAAATATTAAATAAGTAATTATAAATATGGTAATTTCAAGTACAAAAGTAACGTACAACAAATATTATCCCAAATACCCATTAGTGAATTTTCAGAATGAATCCCTATTTTATGACTAAATTGTAAAAATTTATTAAACTTTTACTATTCTTAAATGGAGAATACATCTTTGTCAGAGCTTCTCTTCATGACTAAATTAGCATTTATTGAACTTCTATTATGAGAGGCAATGAGTACCCCCTTCGCCAGAACTTCTCTTCATATGAACTAATGAGCATTTATTGAACTTATTATTTAGATAATCTCGAAGATTGAGATTTAAGATGAAGACAAAGATTTCTCGTAAGCTCAAAAGAGTTAAACTTTTATTGTCCCTGAAATAATATTTAGTTCCCACGAACAAAACAATGACATTGTTCTGGGTGTTTTTCTTAAGTTTTTAAATATTCACAAAAACAACAACAAACAAACAAACAACAACAAACCAAACGAAAAACGTCTTGCAGTCTCTAGTTGCTTTTGTCTGTAGGTCTTAACCTTTCCACTAAAAGCGCCACCAACGATAGTGCTGGTGTTAAGCCCATAATGACGAAGGCTACGTCATAGCTTCCAACTGTGTCGTATATCCAACCTAGGAGAAAAAAAAACCTTAATTTATCTCAGTTTGCAGATTAGTTCCACTCAATGATAAATCCTAAAGCTCGGTTCATACTTCCTGCGAATGCAAATGCGATACGAAATTTGACAATAATTATAATAATAACATGCGTTTATACAGCGCTTAGTACCAGGTTTCTAAGCGCTGAACAAGAAGTGAATGATAACACACAAAAAACATTTAAAAATGTGATGAAATAGCAGAAACTGAACAACTTAGATGGATTTAAATATTCAAAAAGCGTGTTTGGGAGCTGTTTTAGATGAGTAGTGGAGGCACGGATGTGAACGGGAAGATTGTTCGAGAAGAGGGAGTGGCGATTGAGAAGAAGCGGTTTATAGGACCACGGGCCGATTTCACAAAGCAATCAAATTCATCGCAAGACAAATTTTCAGTTTCACCATAGTGATTTGTATTGTGACATCACGTTTTTACTAAGCAACTACGATTGATTTGCAGTTACGATCAATCTTAGATCTTTGTGAAATTGGCCCCTGGGCTGTTTTCTCAGGAGTTGAGCATCAACTGACAGCGAATTCGTGACGTCAAAATACGTATCGCACTCACATTCGCAGGAAGTATGAACCTGGCTTTACAGGCTCCCACTTTTTGGACCAAGGGTGACGGTGTGTTGAAGCGGTTAGGATTGAGCGGTGGCGCTGGCAGGGTTATGAGCACATGGTTGAAAAGATCTCTGTAGAAATGTCAGAGTATACTTGTGACCCGATTTGACAAACAGAAACTACAAATCCATTGTGGCGGCCATTTTGAACTTCAATAATACTTTTTGGATTGACCACTTGATAGTCCATCGACTATTTAGCTTAATTTGGTAGATTTCGCGAAAACGTAAAATCAGAGACACATACATGTCTGACTGTTGTAAACCCCATACTTTATGTGTACATACTGTCCATGCAAAGTTCACCCTCAGAAGAGACTGAAGTGTGTGCCTTTTTCTTAAAGGCACTGAACACCTTTGGTAATGACATTTGACAAATAGAAACCGGAAAGAGCCTTTGGGGTCCACTCCGAGGAACGGAAACCACCTGTCAGTTAGTATATCATTTTCAGTGTGTCTGGAATGGGATCAATCTAATTGTGTGCAAATACAGGCACTAAAAGTCACTGGACACCTTTGGTAGCTGTCATACACCAGTATTCTCACTTGGTATATCCCAACATATGCATCAAAATAACAACAAATCTGTGAAAACTTTTACTCGATTGGTCATCGAAGTTGCAAGAGAAAAGTGCAAAAAAAACACCCTTGTTGCACAAATTATTTGCTTTCAGATGCCGAAAAAAGGCTTCAACTGCTCTGCTCTGCACTGGGTCCAATTTCATAGAGCTGCTTAAGCACAAAATTTTGCTTAAGCGAAAAAAAACCTTGCTTGTAAAATCAGATTACCGGCCAAGAGTCCAGTCAATTGTTATGCTAAGTAAACACCAGCTAAATACCAGTCACAAGCAATGTATATGGCGTAAAATTTTGGCAAGTAACATGTGTAAAATAAGCGAGCTATTTTCGTGCTTAAGCAAATTTTTTGCTTAAGCAGCTCTATGAAATTGGCCCCTGATCGTTACCGAGTAATGTTTTTTTTTTTTTTGCTTACAATAATGTTGAGTAACTAACCATTAGTGTCCAGTGCCTCATAACCTTATTATTTCAGACGTACAGTGAAGCGTTTGCGCCATTTTGGAGTAATTACCTGGGAAGAATCCAAAGCAAAAGAACGCAATACCAGAAACAAATTTCATCCAACTGAAGGCACTTGCAAGGAGTTCAGGTCCCAGTAGCTCTCTCGTCAAGATGTCAACAAGTGCACCTACTGTTCCAAGAGAGCCATAAAATATAAAGACGTTCACCATCATCAACCAATACGAGTTCATCCATGGGTCGACAAGAAGACACGCAGAAGACGCCAATATGTATATCACAAGAGCTACTCGAACTGACAAAATTCTTCTGTCAATGATGGGACCGCTCAGAATCTTGATGACTACGTTCGACAGCCCTCCTACGGTGGTGAACAAAACCGCGTCGTACGCCGTGAAACCTTTCGCCAGGACGTGATCAATAAAGTAGGCGAACCAGAGTACACCCGTTGTACCGTTGAAAATGAATATGAAAGTCGGTATCCAGAACGATAGTTTGGAACAAACCAAGATTCCCGAGCGGTTCTTGATAGTCATCAACGTTTCTTTCAAGCAGACGCCACGTGGTTTCGTATTGCATTCGTCAACGGTTGAAGGGACTGGCGTGTATTTCACTTCGTGTGACTCCTTTGATGGTTGACTGAGAAGGGCGCCACACACGGCGATATTTAAGTTGATTCCTCCCATCAAGAGCATGGTACCCCGCCATCCGTAGGTATCAAGGAATACTTGGACCAAGGGGGCCATGATGATCAATCCTAGAGGACTTCCTGCGTGTCCAATACCAACAGCTATGGCGTAGTTTGATGTGAAACAACGTCCCATCATGGCTCTTGATAAGATGTTGGTGAAACTCAAACCGGACCCTGAAAGAGACCAATATATTTTCAAGAAGGTGTACAGCATTACACTTTAGCACGGGGGGCGCACATCATATGAAAGCTCATATCTTCATACTAGAAATTGCTTCAAAGGCTCAATATAGCACAGTAGAACAATCATTGGATGTATTGTTATAGTTATTGATATAAACCACAAGGGAAACTGACTAGGTAAATTTTGAAATGATTTTTGGGGTTGAACAAAGAATTGACTAGAGTGGGATCGAACCAACGACCTCCGGTTTAACGTGCCGGCGCTCTACCAACTGAGCTATCTAGCCTTATGTTGGCGGTGTCCCTATTTTGTCAATTATCTTTGTTCTGTTATTATTATTGTATAGTTTCTAAAGTATTATGGGATTGTGTTGATGTCGCAATAATTACACATTTTGTGATTTGCGATGTTCCTTCAGGGCCACCCTAGTTCTTCTCGCTTCATGCGGAACCATCTCCAAAACGTGTTAGCTCGACAGTTACTTGTTTCATTGAATCTATGCATATAGTTCCCGGTTTGTAAAATAAAAAGGAGGTTATAATTTCCATTATTCAAACTCATTCCAGGATTGGTACATTTTCACACTGCGAGAAACACCTACATACTGCAGCAAGCCCACACAGAACAAAACATAATTATATAGTCATTGTTGTTGTTGTTGTTGTTGTTGTTGTTGTTGTTGTTGTTGTTGTTGTTGTTGTTGTTGTTGTTGTTGTTGTTGTTGTTGTTGTTGTTGTTGTTGTTGTTGTTGTTGTTGTTGTTGTTGTTGTTGTTGTTGTTGTTGTTGTTGTTGTTGTTGTTGTTGTTGTTGTTGTTGTTGTTGTTGTTGTTGTTGTTGTTGTTGTTGTTGTTGTTGTTGTTGTTGTTGTTGTTGTTGTTGTTGTTGTTGTTGTTGTTGTTGTTGCTGTTGTTGTTTTTACTTTTCAACTCATCTTGAAATCTTTGTTATTTTCACATGTTTGTGGTGGAAATAAATTTACGATTATCCGTATCATACGGAAAATAAAACAATTTAATGGTGAACAAATCTCCCATTTGGAGACTTTAAGAACGCTAGGTGGCAGCAGACTTACCAGGTAAATTTTTCTCTGAGCATGCGCACATTACCAGAACGCTGCATTTTACCTTGTAAGTCTGCTGCCACCAAGCGTCCCGAAAGTTCCCAAATTGATTATTACCACATCCAAGTGCGAGAACGATAGTGATTTGGGCGACATTGGTAGCAAATGAAGCAGCGATGAAAGAAGCTCCAATCGCAAAACCACTCGCCATAATCACAGCTCTGGTGCCAAATATAGATTCCAATGGTGACGCTAGGGGACCTGCAACCGGTCAAAGAAAAAAACAGTTTGGTTTTGTGAATAGATGGATTACACATGGCGTCATTGGCCACCATATGATTTACACGATGAAAAAGTGAACGCGTGTACGCACTGCGCACGATTCTCAGCCAATAATAGCATTTCACTCGTGTACGTTTCATCCGCAAAGATGGCGGCCAATGTAAGGAGTCCGTGTCCGAAACGACGACTTCGGCTACAGCTACGTCTAGATCAGCGCGTCTGTCAGTGTTGAAGAATAGGCAGACGCGCGCGATCTAGCCGTAGCTGTAGCCGAAGTCGCCGTTTCGGACACGGCCTAATACTGTTTGAACTTATCGTGTACGTACATAAGTTATCGGCAGTACGTTTCCTTAAGTTCACCTGGAGTGGTGTAAATTGAAGACACTTTTACGCTATTGGTAACTGTCGAAGACCAATCTTTTCTCACTTGGTGTATCTGAACATATGCACAAAATATCAAACCTGTGAAAATTTGATCTCAATTGGTCGTCGAAGTTGCGAGATAATAATGGGAGAAAAAACACCCTAGTTACCAAAGTTAGTTGTGTGCTTTCAGATGCTTGATTGCGGGACCTCAAAATCTAATTCTGAGGTCTCGAAATCAAGTTCGTTGAAAATTACTTCTTTCTCGACAACTACGTTACTTCAGAGGGAGCCGTTTCTCACAATGTGTTATACTATCAACAGCTCTCCATTGCTTGTTACCAAGTAAGTTTCTATGCCAACAAATATTTTGAGTATAAATTATACCACTGCCTTTTAACAACTTTACCTGTAAGGCAAACGACGCCCGCAACGATAGATACCATCCATCCCATGAGCCAGGTCTGAGCTGTGAATTGCTCCGTAAGAGTTGGTAACATCACTCCGAGACCTTTTATATTGCCGACCCATAGAAACGTGGTCACATGCAGGCAAAGAACTGCGCACCAGCCTCGACGAATTTCAGCAGAAGTCATGTTGAAGGAGTCCTCTCATTAATTACCAATAACAGTTAGCAATGCAACGTGTTATTCCTCCATGGTGTAGGTAACTGGAATACCTGCAGGCACCGAACCGCAAACTATCCTAAAAGATTTGAGACTAATTCAAAATGTACAGCTTACAGAAGAAAACAAATGGGAAGGGAAACACAAATACGGATATGATTTTCCATACGGAGCTTGAAGAGTGCCACCATTGGTATCTGTAATGAAATAGTCTTATGGTGCCTTGGGATTGCGGACAATGAAAAGAACTTTGTTAGTTCATAATATACAGGTATTCAAACGGTTGAAAGATACATGGAAAGTAGATGGCTGTCCCATTCAGTGACGCGTTAACGCTGTTGACTTGAGATTATTTTATTCAAAACTAAAGTTAACTGTATATTATTATGTTTTATGTGTGGGTCAGATTGTGCATAGTTTGTCTTGTTGGTCAGAACGACATGGGCTAGTTGACAAACATAGGGTGCACTCGATATGCTTCCCTGGGGGTCGACCCGGTCTGCCCCGGTACGTTCGAATTGCTTTGACGTCATTCCAGGGGCTCACCGGGTCAGCCCCAAGTGCCATGCTTGTGGAGTGGGTCACTTGGTGCTGGCCCCAGGTGCATGACGTCACCACGAGAGGGTGAGTGATCGTTCGATTAGCTTTTGTCAGGGACTCACCCGACGAGTGAGCACCGCGGGGTCGACACAGGGTAGCTAATCGAACGCAACCAATAGAGGACCAGAGGAACCAGTTGACAAATGCATAAAAAATCCAGAGGTCTCATCCGTAGGTCAAATCGCGAAAATTGTGTATGAAAATTAATCAAGCAAAGTCATGCACATTCATAATACATAAATAATAGTAATGAATTGGTTTTTATTCTGGTGCGCATCCGTCACTCAGTGCAAGATGTGGGGTTTGAGTTATGAAACCTTATCCTTACAACCAAGAGTGCATTATAATGTGTCGTGTTGGCGCATTTGCTGCCAATCAAACTAGGAACCCGGGGCGCACCCCTTCTCCTGTCAATAAGTGCACTGGGTCTTTTACGTGCGTTATATACTTACACAACATACGGGACCTACTGATTTACGTCTCATGAAGCCAATGAACTCACCTCCTCAGAAACAGCCATTAAAATCAGATTCGAAATGAACGCCCTAACCGATGGGTACCCCCAAAACAGCGCATTATAAATACGTTAATGTATACGTTTAACATTGAAGTTTGCGCTGTTCCTTCGTGGGGCCACTGCCGAACTCCCGTCTGAAAACGTGTGGCATTTACAAATTGAACAGTGCTCAACAACATGAGCCAAAACCATGCCAAAACGCACAATGCGGGGCAGACAAACAAGCACAAATATCAGTCAAGCGTTCTGTAGGTTGTTAAAGGCATGGAGAAAGCTTTTGATATGTTGAAATGTTGGTCGGTGTCAACCCTATGTAGATATGTATGAATAATATGCAAAATAAACCCTGTCTCTGTGATATTGCGTACAACTCAGTCGGGCTCCAGCGAACAAACGTAGAGTCCTATATGGCCCTTTTCGAAACGACTGGATTTGGCTTTGGATTCGGCTCAGGCTAGATTGACCCCGCCGTTTGTATTGACAATATTGCACTGCGTTAGGTATACGCGCTCAGGGCTTCAGACGAGAGAGCCTCAAGCCAAATCCAAAGCAGAAGTCGTGGTTTCGAAAAGGGCCTATGATGGCTATATCGGACTGTGTAAAGCCGGGAAACGGCAACTTCGGCTATAT
Organism: Asterias amurensis; assembly: GCF_032118995.1. Lineage (NCBI taxonomy): Eukaryota > Metazoa > Echinodermata > Asteroidea > Forcipulatida > Asteriidae > Asterias > Asterias amurensis. The sequence continues at coordinate 16,777,462 of NC_092652.1, forward strand.
ATACAGCTTCGGCTAACCAATCCTTCAACGCTGGAAGACGCGCAGATCCAGCTGTAGCTAGCTGTAGCCGAAGTCGCCGTTTTGGACGCGGCCTTACCCTGTTTCAGCCCAATTAATAGGTGGAAACATGCCCCTGTAAGGTGATTTGTTTGATAGCCAACATTGGTTGTAAGGCCCTTTTGTTTTAGCAAGGGCCCCTTGCTTAATTTTAGCATGATTTTAGCAAGCTTGTTGCAAACTTGCACCCCAATGTGTTTACTGTCCATATACAGAACGGTAAATTTGAGGTTTCACGAGGGACCTTTAGACAGGCCATGCTCCAATTAAGCAATGGACCCCTGCTAAACTGCTGTCGTGTGACAAGGGCCTAAGTGTACCCCTCGTGAAGTGACTATTCGCAGCTTGTGTTGTGTTAGGCGACCTCTCGTAAGCAGTCTTTTAAGATGTAGCGAAATCGCGACCTCATTTTCGTTCTTCTAAAACCTTATCAAATTCTTTGCCTGTTAAGTTGGTTTTGTGGGCCGGACTGGATATCGCCCCCCCCCCCTCTCTCCCTTTCTCTATCTCTCTCTCTAATCGACCGAAGTCGGAGTTATGTTGAGATTTGCCCATTCTTGTCTACCCCTTTTTAAGTTCGGGAAAAAGGAAGCACCCCGATGTCCCTGGCAACCACATCTGTATTAGCTGAGCTTTTGACTACCCCTTTTTCTCCTTCCATGTTTTGGTGATGCAAGTGATAAGCTGAGAGACAGGTTCTTTGATGTTCTGTATGAGTGCCCTCTGATAGTCTCCGACGACGCTGTTGTATTTTACTGGATAGACAAGGGTGCATAACACTAAAATAAACGCCATCAATTCTAAAAATGCTAAATATTTAAAGAATACTCAACAAAACGTTAAATGTCTCTAAGCCTCTTGAAAACCAATTAGATTTATTTTCAGACAACTATAGACGTCAGATTTTTTTTGAAGTTTTGGTAGCTCAGCAATTGTTACCTTATCCTAGCAAAAAACATCACCGAAAATGTGCTTAAATTCTCAAACCGACTCGCTGCCAGTTTCCATGAGGCATTTGAGTCCCATTCCCAAGCCAAATAATACCAGGTTACAAAACCTAAGTTTGTCAAAGTCTTCTCAAAAGTTAAAGCACAGATCCCCAGGTTGTGATACATTGTTAGTATTACATTATCTATTAAGTGCATGGCCTATAGTGTGGTGCACCCTTAGGGAATAGGCTTATGTCAAAAATTCAATTTATTATGTTGTTAGTGGGAGGTATAGTATGTGATAAACACGTAAATCAATTCAATGAAAAGACGAAGAAACACGAAAATAAGACTTGACCCTGAAAGGTTTTCAGGCCTGTATTATTATTAATCCATACACTTGCACGAACAGGTTATTGTCCTCCCGTGTTGTCCACATTAGAAGATGTCACCATGGTAGTTTCAAAACCGTTTCACGATTTTTTTTGCAAATCTGTTTATTTTAATATTTTGTTGATGCGGAATTCAAGTGATGATCACTCTCACTGGACGCCATCTTTGTAACTATTGAAAGACGTATACCAGTCGGCCATATCTTGCTCCTGCCACCTCGTGACTTCATTTGACCAATCAGCTTTCAGATCGGTACTGTTAGCTGAAAGAAAAGAAAAACAGGAGTGCCTTTTAATTATTAGGCATATAATCTCTTAGGCCTATAAATTGCTTTTCTTCAATTGATCTTAAAGCAATCCCATTTTAATTTAAAGACGCTATACCTTTGAATTGATATCTCTGATCTCAGATTGCTCCTTTTCGAGTACACGGCGTCGGCTTTGGAGTCGGCTTCAGGCTCGTTCTCTCGTCTTAAGCTCTGATGAGCACGTACGCAAAGCACGCACAGTTGTCAAAATAACCACGGGGCCAAGCTATAGCCTAATCCGAATTTCGAGCCGAAGCCGTGGTTTCGAAAAGGGCAACAGAAGAGTCTGCTGCATCGTCTTTTAACGGTCACGTGGTCATAAAGAGAAGCTGCGCAAGCGCATCATAACCTTAAACCACTCTCAAGCTTGTCGTCTCTAAATGTTTGACGATATCACAGCTCTCCATATAGTTCTTAATCAAGTAAGTTTTTATGGTTATTAACTTGTGGAGTAATCACCAAAAGTATACAATTTGCCTCTAAAGTGGTTTGAGCCAGATGTGTGGGACACGCAGGTGAAATTGGTCGCAGACCACCTGAAGTCTAACTATCGGTACAACATGCATATTGTGTTGCAACCATTTAAAAATAAACCATTCACGTCAAAAAACGAGAATCACACAACTATGGAAGAATAAACGAATTTACCTGTAAATGTTGCTAGTTTCGGTAAATAGGAGTTCCAGAATTCGCATGCTTTGGCCTTGAGCGCCCGACCATTTTTCATGGTAGATGACAACTCTTTGTATACCGTAGATGAAGGGGGTCGGTAGGGGGTCCAGGGGTCCGACGGAGTAGTGTTGGGTTCATCTGGGGATCTGAAAGAAAACATTTAAGTATCTTATTTAACTTCTTTGAGCCGTTCACAAATCGCACCCAAAAGATGCAACTCTAAGGGTACAGTGTTTACAACGTGACTCGTGCGTTAAAACCCATAAATGTGTTTCCTGCCAGTTAGCAGTACGCTTCATCCAGATAAGCGGCCAAGGCAAAGACCGTTTACCCGCTGGATTATTGTAAAACATAGACTGGTCCGCTGTTTCAAGGGATTGACTTGTACACAAACGAGTCTTAGCCTGCCATGTAGTAATTATGTTGTTTGACACAGTACCTGACACCACTCGTACAAATATTCATGGTTCCGCCCGGAATGGCGAAACACAACCTCTAGACCATTTTATGAAAGACTGTGGGATTGCTTACATCACTCGATAACGTGACTAGTGTATTGAGATAAGCATTGCCAGTTTTCAAAGGCAGGTTCCTTTTATGGCATTCCAAATGGAGTACTAAAAATTTGAAACACTGGATTGCTCAATAATGACTCCCCTGAAAGAAGAAATATTACAAATTAAGTCCTCACCCATGCTTGATGAAATTAGTCCAATATTCAACCATCTGTAGCCCGACCTGTAAGTCTTCTGGTGACTGAACGAATGCCCTCTCAGAATTGAGCCCATACATGAATATAAACTGCAAGTCTTCGGCATGGCCCACCCCGAGCCACTTTGGTCCTATGTTTCCAGTAAGGCTGATCATAGAGCGTTGCGGAACGTGGGTCAGGTGGTACATGAACACGGTGCGGTTGCCGCTCGCTGCCGCCATCCGAGCAAAGTTATCCGTGGGGCAGACGAATGCACTGTCGGTCGTCATGGAGGCGAATGCTTGGTACTGATCCTCGGTCGAGTTGTCCGCGATAGACCAGTCGATGTAGTGATGTTCGATGGCGCTCAGGAGTTGCGGGTGGTTGTAGTTGGAGAAGCCCGGGAGAAGATCTCTTAGGACCGCTAGAGGAATTATAGGGGGTTTGTCTGTGTTCAGATGAGTGCTGGGAAAATGCAATTATAAGATGAAACTGTAAGATTTAGCAGATAGGTCTCCCCAGTCCAGCGATCTCCCCTCGGATGGGGGAGTTGTCTGTCTTTAAGGGTGGATCTCATAGTTAAGAGTAGTATTATCTCGAGTTAGGACGATTTACTCGTCCTAACTTAGGACAACCCTTAAGTTTTTAAAAACTCCTAAAGCATCCTATGTGACTCCTACGTTTAATAGGACTATCTGTGTGAAATCGACCCCAGGTCTCAGCTTCAACACTGTTCATATCCCTCTGACATCCGGGGCCCGACTGCGTATTTTTTTTTCCTAGGGCGAACGTGGGCAATTAACATAAAATGTTCCAATTTAAGTAACTGTCAAATTTGTTCTAATTTGAATAGCCATTACTTAAATTGGAACATTTTATGTTAATTGCCCACGTTCATCCTAGGAAAAAAAATACGCGGCCCGACTTCATCTAGACTTGATTCAAGTCCCGTTCTCGTGCGAGAGGCCGATCCCTAAGCATGCCCGCAGTCAAAATGTATAGCTATCGTGGTCCCGAGCGGAACAGGTTGGGGAATGCAGAGCATCACAAAAAAATAGTTTTCTGTAGATGGCACGGGATTGGGACTTGAGTCAAGTCTAGACTTCATGGTGCTGCTCAACCACGAACATTACGGGAGTAACACTCATATTGACTAGTGAGAGCAGAACTATAAACAAAGTTTCCCACTTTACCAGCTATTATGAAATTGGGCACCGATTTCCAATCCCAATCTTGGTCTTAGCAGTTTACGTGAAGATGTCTGTCTGTCAGGCATCTCACCACATGCCTCGACTTCTGGATGATGCCTACATACTTTATTACATTCTATGCATTGTAAAAGAGCTCATGTTATGGCTTTGCCCTGTTTTCTTTAATTGAAGTATGGAAATAAATTGAAAACTTGAATTGAATTGAATTGAATTGAATTGAATTTAGTTATTGTGTCGTGAAAGGGACACGTTGCCTCGGATTAGGCGACTCGGGCTGTTATAAAAAGCGTCTGAAGACGTCTGTAATGAAGATGCCTCGAAATTGAGTGGGTTTCCTTTTACTTCGTGTGAACAACACAGTCTGTCAAAGTTTGGTTCTACAAAATGGCGGACTGTGTAAGTTCACTCAATAATTATGTGGAACTGAAAATGTCCCAAGTTCACTTTTGATTAATCAGCAAACGTAAACGCGAATACACGACTCCGAGCTTACCTGGAATACACGTTCAGCGCAAACAGTGACCCTTCGTCTCTATTTGTGCCAATTAAGATGTCAGCTGGATGGAGGGCGCCCTTCTGTAACAGAGTATCCGGTGCGTCTGTGACGTAGAAGTCGTCTACAACCGGCTTGAAAACTAGGTCACTCGTCGTGGTGGCTGCCTCACTTATCATCTGATCATTTTGAACAAAGAAAAAAACAACGTCTCGTAAAGAGAATAAACAACGATTTCTTTAGGGAACATTACTAGCAAATGTAAGTTTTTCGTAATCTCTCGGAGAACGTATTGTTTTAGGAATTGCAGTGAATGACCCTGTGACTTTTGAGGTGGTATCGGGCGTATTCCTACCACTTTACGGTCCACTGACCTTTTCGCAAAATACCCAATGCGCAAGCGGTAACTGTTGCATGAGGTGCATTCAATAAGCCTTTTTGAGATATGGCGGACACAATGCTACAACACTATAACGTTTTGGGTAAATTTGTGCGTATACACCCAAACCAAACATTACACTCCTATCACGTCGGCCATACCTCAAAAAGGCTTATGTGAAAGGACGGCGAGACGTCCGCTATCATCTCAAAACGTTCACAACAGACCCCTTGCATTGGCCGCCATCTTTGATGAAACGTGAAAGGCTATCATTGGCTGAGAGTTGTTCCATTGTTTATCATCAAATTATGGCGGTCGATGACGCTATGTGCAATCCATCTATCATCGCTGATACAGTGCATTTGAGAGGCTGAAAATCTCACCAAAATTAGCAAGCGTGTTTTATCTGGCTGTTCAATGTCCTGAGACATTTTAATAGACCAAACACAGTATTGTTTGTCAATAAAGTAACGCCGTGTCCAAAAACGGCGAATTCGGCTACAGCTACGGCTAGATCAGCGAGGCTTCCAGTGTTGAAGAATAGGCAGACGCGCGCGATCTAGACGTAGCTGTAGCCGAAGTCGCCATTTCGGACACGGCCTCATCACCTGTTGTTGTGCGTCAATGATGACTGAATCGGGTACACTGCGCAGACACGTCACCATGTCTCTGGTGGAATCCGTTGGGCAGTTAACTCGGCCGGCAAGAGTCTTCGCTACGGATAAACTTCTTTCGCTCTTACGGCTGTAATCAAAAGCCCATGGTGATAAAAATGTGCCGCTCTGCATTGGGATTTAATTTAAATAAATTAAAATCTATCTTAAGGCACATTAAATTCACTTGACACATTATTGGTAATTACTCAACATAATTGTAAGCATAACAACTTATCTTGGCAACGAGCAAAGGAGAGCTGTTGATGGTAAAGAGCATTCTGAGAAACGGCTCCCTCTGAAGTAAAAACTTAGATTTAGAAAACAAATAGCGGAATTAGACTGATCCGCAAGGATGGACAGTTACTGATTTATTTATACACAATGTACGTCGGATTTAACTGCAAATCTCTAGACCCATGCCGAAAGCCAGTTAAAACGATGCGAGATCAAAGGTGATGTACGGGGGCTAAACGGCAGATCTCTGGCGTAAGTCATGGGCCTCCAAGTGTGACTTCGGATGTTCAGGCTGGGGGACCAGTTTGTGTGGTTTACAACGGAATGACTTCATTACCTTGTAGACCTAACTTACTTGCATGATTGCTCTGTTGAAATAACCCTTAGTGAGAGGAGACACCAGATGTAAGGATACACTAGCTGCTCCTGCACTCTCACCAAAGATGGTGACTCTGGATGGATCACCTCCAAACGCTGTCAAGACAATTCATTGTATTTAGATGTTAAAACCTATAGGCCACTTCGACTTCGAGATGAGACTTACAGAATCTAAAAACAAAGCTGCCTAAAAACGAAAAAGGTTGCCACTGAAAAATAATGCACCTATCAGATATAAAGAATTGCCGTCAAAAGAGGCACCGTCATTTTGGTTATTAAAGTAAAGTTACTGAAGCACTATTCAATGAGCTTGTTTACTTGATAGTCATGACCCAATTTGACAACTGGTATATGAGTTCTGTTCTATGTTTCCATTGTGGTTAAATTATTTACCTGCGATATTTATCTGCACCCACTTCAGGGCTTCAACCTGGTCCAACAACCCGTAGTTTCCCGGTGATGATGCGTCTCCTTAAACCCCAACGTAAAAATAAACAACCAATTAAAGTTAACTCTGAAAAAAAGAGACCCGGCATTGAACCATTCACACATCTAAACGTAGTGATCATTAAAAGGTAGCCTATTATACATAATAAGGGAAAAATAATGTTTAACTGAAATCAGAAAGCTCACTGATTATAAAGCTCATAATATGAAGAAAAAACAAGTTATGTGAAATATTTCACTAAAATAAAGTCATATTCGACAACTCTGTGTATAGCACCTTTAACAAAAAGCTGTACAGCATCTGATTTCGGTTGGTACAACCCCAAGTAAGGACAATGTGTTTATGCATGCTGAAATGTTTTCCTTTTTTCCCAACTTTTTTCTCTTGACTCACACACAACAGATTCAGCCATAATTTTCACAGGTTTGGAATTAATTCACGTGAATGTTTGCTCACACAAATTATGCTATATTGTGTTAGTTATAATCCTGTATGAAATCATCTCTGATCTAGAAATGCAATCTGGCACTTTATTTATACGGTGATGGGATTATCGTTTTATCCTGCGCTATGGAGGTCAGCACAGCCAGTCATGGCAGAACATCCCAACTTGAGAAGAAACAAAATTATATTCATTTTAAGATCATTTCTTGATTATACTGAGGGTGTTTTCACATTTAAAAGTTCATAAAGGCATATAATAGGCAAACATGGATGTGAATGTAACATGTTCCATCTTCGCCTCTGTTTACACCTTTATCACGTTTTTATGGCACACTGCTTATTTCTTATAGACCTTTATCACGGTGTGGCCATCTTGATTTTACTCCATTCCAACTCATTGTAACCAAACTGAGGCTGGATGAAATAACAGTCTGGTGCCATGTTTGCGCAATGAATGTTAGCATTCATTACTGTTAGGGAAACAGAGAACACGACCAAGATGGTGTATATAACAGTGTGATAAAGGTCCATATTGCTTTCTTCAAAGTGTCGTTTTCGAGTATCAACATTGTTTTTTGTTCGTGCCCAACCGCACAGGGATGTACAATTTTTGGGATCGTACCAGTCGAGAGAAATCCCAAAACCCCAAGACGGTAGTTTGCAGAGACAAAAATAACGTCACTAGCTACGCTCAGAAGCGAGATAGGGTCGTAAGACGTCGAGGTACTTATGCCCAGGCTGTAACCCCCTCCATGGAACCAGACCATAACTGCTGCACCTTGGGGCTGCAAAATGAATAAGTTCACAAATGACAACTTTATTAATAAATTACCTAATCAAAACGCCCTCTAATGCACTAAACAAACCCGACGGATTGGGTTTGTACCGGTGTGGTCTATAGCCTAAACATCTTCGAGTCACGTGAATTACGCCACAGAGTGGCCTCAAGACCAGGGCCCAATTTCATAGCGCTGTTTAACGATAAGCAAACTGTCGTGCTTACTGTAGCAGAAAAAGTTGCTAAGGTGCAAGTGTATTTCACAGGTAAGCAGAAAAATTGGGAGGCCGTATTGCGCGTTTACCGTTGGTGGCTTGCATTGTGACGTCATTTATTTTTGTGCGGTAAGCACCAGGGCCCAATTTTATGGCTCTGCTTACCGTAAGCACAGAATCGGCTCTTGCGGAAGCAGGGAATTCTGTGCTTACGGTAAGCGTATTGTTACGGATTACGGCATATTTTGGCTTCTGCGCGTGCGTACTTCACGTTACTGTTGGGCATTCTACGCTTACAAGGCTGGCACAGAAATTCGGCGCTTGCACGTAAGCGGGGAATCGCGATCGTAAGCGCAGAATTCGGCGGTAAGCAGAGCCATGAAATTGAGCCCTGGCTTACGGTTAGCAGCGCTATCAATTAGAAATTGCACAGTAGCATACAATCGGCCGCGTAGCAACGCTATGAAATTGGGCCCAGGTCAACCCCCGTCCATATACCTTTCACCAACATTCATATTTTGTAGTCAACCGAAAGTTTGATGCCAAACGTCATCGTGGACCAATCAAAACACAAATATTATTATAGAAAGCTTATACGTCACTTCACGTTTATCCAATAAAATCATTGTATCCAATGAAGTCACTGGTTCTTAAAAGCAAGTATACAAAAGCAAGTATGTCTTTATCCTTGCCGAAAAAGACATGGTACCAGTCTAGTTGGAGTCTTGCTATTAGTGTTATTTTATTCCATTTTCTAAATAATTCCTCTGTGGGGTCCAAGACAATGTTGTGGGGACCATTTTTCCTTTTTGTAAAATACCCCCTCAAGGGCCCAATGCACATCAATTTAAAGGCAATCAAAAACAAAAACCAAGTTGTGTTTCTTGTACATGAAAGCATAATCAAAGTGATACCATTCGGTGTACAAACCTGTGTGAATGTACATTGTCATGTCTCAAACTAAACTGTACTGTCATACCAAAGTGTTGTTATGAAATCAACGTTTAACGCAAGGAATTACACGTCATGAGTGTTGTATTTATATGTTTGTTTCAAATCGATACATCAATGCTTACATTTCAAAAGGAAGTCGACAAATTACTGAGTTTCTCACCGCATTTTCTGGCACGTAAACGTTGAGGTGCAGACAGTCTTCACTGCTTCGTATTATCGCCTGAGCACAAGCGTCTCTCGCGAAAGTTGCGTTCCATGTCCCCTCCCATGACTCAAGGGCTACCGGGGGCCTGAAGCGCTGGGCCCCGGTTGGTGGTTCGGCGAAGGGTACGCCAATGTACGTATCTATGTTGATGTTTCTCTGTTTGGATACGGAAGAGGGGAAAAAATCGAATTGAGAGTTTTTATGGGAGTACAGTGTACAGTTTTTGATTCAAAAATCTGTACGGGGTGGAATACTTTCATTCAAGAATACACAGATTGCGACAGACTTCATTTTAAAAAAACACGGTTTGTAAACATACGCGACTTAAACGATCTTATTGACCCGTGATCGCCAAAGGCACTTGACACCATTGGTAATTGTCAAAGACCAGATGTTGTACTTGGTGTATCCCAACATATTATGCTTAAAATAACAAACCTGTGAACATTTGCACTCAATTGGTAATCGAAGTTGTAGGAGAGGAAAAAAACCAACTTGTTGCACAATAGTTTGTGTGCTTTCAGACGCCAACAAAGTCTTTTAGTGAAGTGAGAAACTCCATTGCTCGTTACCATGAGGTGAGATTTTACCCAAAAGATCAACTTAATATACAGAACATAGGCTACTCTATAAAAAAATGTATTGTTTTATGATGAAATATATATAACTACATACAGCTTGGTAGCGTTTGGTGATTGTCTTTCCCAACAGCATTCCTTGTGATACATTGACGGTAGGTTGGGCGGCGGCATGATGTAATAATGACGTCATCAGTGACATCACATAGAGCAATCTCGCCCATGTTGGTAGCAAGTCCCTTCTTGATCTCTCCATCTGCACTTTCAATTAGATTATACCGTTAATTATGTTTTCATGTAGTGCGATATAGTTCGAAAGCATAATAACGAGACGAATAAACCACTACCCAGGAAGCTTGATAAACATTTAATGCACGGGACACTTTTTGTATTTACATGCACTCAAAATAATTGTTAGCATAAAAACTTACTTGGTATCTATAGCAATGGAAAGCTGTTGTAAAATTATCAAAACAATTGTGGAAAATGGCTCCCTCTGAAGTATTGTAGGTTTGGAGAAAGAGTTATTTTCTCACTAAACAAAGATGTCATGGCATGAAGTCTTTTTAGGCATCTGTCATGAAAGCACACATGTTTGTGCAACAATTGTGTTTTTTACTCTTATTATTCTCTGCAGCTTCGATGTCCAATTGAGTCCAATGTGCACAGATTTATTACTTTATGCATCACCAAAGTCCAAGTGAGAATACTCCATGGTCTCATACCAAACGTGTTTAGTTCCTTGAAATATTAACAGAACATTCGTCTAGTTTCTTTCCGTCTAAGCAAAATCAAACTTTTTTGAATTTTGTTCAATTTACACTAGAGGCGTACACAAGACTTACCCTCACAGTCAAGCATCCGCCATACAAAGCATGAAATAAAATGAAAATACTAAGTTTGATGACTTTCCGAGAAAAGAGATATACTGAACGACCTTATTTAGTTACAATGCACCCTCGTCACTATCAGCCGCGTTCTTTAGATAATGGATATTAATTTTATCAACTATCCTTGAAAGTTGTGTTTTAGCAAGAGATTATTAAACGACAAAATTTTTTTTGATATAAATATATAGACGGCTAACCGTGTCATTATTCTAAATCATTCCAGTACAGGGGCCAATTTCATAAAGCCTCAAGCTAAGCATAAAAAATTGCTAAGCACAGAAAGGTTGATTGGCAGAAATAGGTTACCAGCCAAAATACTATATACTCCTTGCTACAACTGGTACCCCACTCAACTCCGACTTAGCAAAGATATCATGTTAGTACACCTAGCTTACTGAAATTGGGCCCAGGTTGCAGTCGGCACCAAAAGTCGGTGTATCTCAACACATGCATAAAACAAAAAAACCTGTGAAAATTTGCGTGAAACATTTCCCAGATTACCAATTCCTGTAGTAGCGGATTGTTCTTCCTTGAGATGTGTGGACATAACGTCTCCGAATTTTCGGTGATGTCTCAAAAACGCTGTACCAACTTTTGAAAAAAAAGTAAGGACGGTCAAATCACCCTCAAAAAAATGTTGGGTTTAAACAAGTTTTATACCAACGGTACCCACCTCAAGGCTCTCTTCTCGTAATAATCGTGTTTCGGTGACGATTTTGTAGGTGGGGCCACCGTCAAGGAATTGGGTAACTACCGAGTCCGTTAACGCACGGGAATACCTATCAGCTCACGGTACTGACGGCCATATAAGCCACCGAACAAAATAATGATTGAAATCAAATCTGGGGATGTTTGACAATAACTCCGGAACTAAGCATACAGGGGTGGATTTCACAAAGGTAGTCCTAACTTAGGACTAGTCCTAGGCAATGCAAAGAGATAGGACTGGTCCTAAGTTAAGACCAGTAACTCATTCTAACATAGGACTGGTCCTATCTCTTAACATTGCCTAGGACTAGTCCTAAGTTAGGACTACCTTTGTGAAATCCACCCCTAGAGACATTATTATTTTGACTTGGTCCTGGCTTAATGTTTAGCCCTAAAAACATCCATCCAACAATCAAACTTTTACTTTGCCTCTCCAAACCAAAACAAGCAAGTGGGGACACTCTGCATCTGAACACTCCTCAAAAGCCTTTTCAATTGAGCTGTCTGTCAACGAGACAAAAATTCAAAGTAAGGACGGTCCAATTAAGCTTTATACTATCGGAAAGCCAATGCACTAAAAGTTACAACAAAGAGTTAGTGTAACAAACTGAGTTATTTTCTGGTGCAGTCATTATAACAAATATTAAAATACGTCTAAAAGTAAATACAAACTCCACATAAGGCCTGTGTGTTTTAGTGGAACCACAAACTGGTCCGGATAAATCACGTGACTTTGTTTTGATTTTACACTCAAAATGTTGTGAAGACTCTAGTGCACGAGCGAAGTCAATCCACAAGCATTAATTTTGGGGCAAAGAAATGGCCACAAGAGGGCGCTCAGTGAAAATGCACCAATAACACCGAACCACATGTACAATGCAAAATGCACAGAGTACTGTCTGATTGTTGCTGCTGTACTTCGAAGCATACGGAATGATGAAGCGGCAATATTGACGATTTTTAACCCCTTGTTTTGTTCAGTAAAAGCCACACAGTCACAATGGTGTCGTTTGAGTTTCTAGACGAAGTTAGGCGCATGAATAAACGTCAGGTATGTATGTTAATCTGGTTTATTTTAAAATATAAATTAATTAATTTAGAATAGAAAACGATGTGCACGCAAGACGGATGGCTATCTCATCTCATTCTCAACATTCTCTGGTTTTCGGAATGTTCATTTGCTGATGTTCTTTTGATTTTTAAGTCATTATTTAACAACTAGTTAACATGTTTACAACATTGTATGATTGTGTTAAACTTTCCTTATCCTGCCCATCTCATCTGCCGCCACTTGTTTTCACTAATTTTTGTTTACCAAACAAAACTAAAAGAATATCTCATTTTTTAGTACTAAATTTGTATTAACTATTATATATTTCATACATGAATGAAATACCAGTGGCAGGATTCTGACATTTTTCCGTGGTGATTTCCTTATCATACAGTTTACCAGATAACAGACTGTTTCAGTAAAGCGTCCTCTTTGTCATGTACTCAAGTAGCCAACATTAAATACAGTTTCATAAAATGCCTCTCAATCACAGCTATGTAGCTGCATACATAGCACATTGCATAGGCGTACATTTTTGTCTGATACCTAGCCTTGATCAAGGCGCTACAGCCAGCCGCGATCTGCAAAATCCCAGTCCCCATCACTGAATTCCACCAGTGCACCCCCATACATTAACACAGTGCATATAATACGTATACAGCGTATGTACACACATACGTACTGTACATGTACATGTACCATCTGTATACGGTACACTTACGGTACATGGGTACTTCCTAAGTAGCGCCTTGATGGTTTTGTATCTGCCAAAATTTAGGGCGGAGCTCATTATGCTAATGTTTACTAACAACCCATTCTCATTGGTTGTTGGTTGACCTATAAACTCTCGCTGCGATGTCTATCACAACGTTCTGCAAGCACTCGCACACACGTGCTCGTCGACGTAATTGTAAACAAACCGTGGTTGTAGTTGCAATGGCGGCGGGCGAGGGAGAAATCCCTACTAGTAAAACAAAACAGTAAGTCGCTGGAAATCAGTGGTGTATAATTTGCAACACAACTACAGAAACTTTCAACAAAATATAACAACCGCGTTTAATGCATCAATCATGGGTTTAGAAATAGAAGGAAGAAAATTAGAACATGTGAAATGTGTTTGAGAAAGGTTAAAAAAGTATCCAGGTGTCATGGGTTTCCGGCAAGATGGCTACTTGGTAAGAATTCTTAGGTGTTGGGCATATGACAGTACAACACACCCCATCTCCTTGAAGCACAAACACAGACCAGATGAGATGAGAAACCCAGCTGTTTATTTTGTCTTAATGTAGACATATATTATTTATTACGTTTCTCGCGGTAAATCAAAGTTGGGGATCGAAAATATGTGTTGTCGAAAACATACCAGACGGTAGAAGATGGCGTGTGGCTGAACAACAACTACAAGTAAAGTTCAATTTCATAAACTAACTCTTGCCATACTACTAGTACTACACTACAACGTTACACTTATATAGTACAGCCGCTTTCAATTCAGGGACAAATCTACCAGCTACGTTGTAATTATGATGCTAGTCCTCGTGTTATAATGAAACGCAAGACAACGGAAGTTGTTCGAAGTTGTTCAACACCATTACCGACCGGGCGAGTCTTGTCCGGCTCACCCGTCCGGCAGCGCATTCAGACCCCTTACAATCATAGCTAATAGACACACCACACTCCCGACACTGCTATAAAAAGCACGTATTACAGTACATGTCCATACAGCTAGCGTACAGCGTACACACACACACGCATGCATGCATGGACGTGGCATGATTGCTTGCAGTAATACGTCATTCTCAATCGCGCCTGTGATTGGCCAATGTTTAGAATGACACGCCCACATCATGAATACCCTTTTATCGGAATTCCGATAAAGCTTTACAAACCCATCAAGGCTGTTGTTTGAGCCACGTGTGCGAGGTTGAAAGTACAAAGACACGACCGTACTCACGACTACGCTATACTGTTCTCGCTGTACAATGTATGGTAATGTACATTTGTGTATGCACTGCATGCATGTGCAGCGAACCGGGCCGGGGAACAGTACGTCAACAGCCTTGATCAAGGCTATCTGATACCTGGTTTATCGCATAAAATTACCGCCTGACTGATTTTGCTGAATTGGCGAAAGGGCACTGTGGGAAGGAAAAAGGGGCTTACAAAGCCTTAAATAAAAGTTTTTTAATGGCAATAATTTTTTACCGGATTTGTATGGGTAATTCTGAAAAAATAAATAAAATACACTTGCGCATCAAAAGGCACGTGAAACATTATTAATAATACCAAGCCTGTATGCTTCGTTTTTGAAAGGGCAAGGGCACCAAGGCATTTTCTTTTTTTTGTAGAGGGCACCCTATGAGGAAATTGTAAATTTCTACTTAAGAGTATTTCAAGGGCATCAAGGCAAGGCCCTGGGGACTTTATCGGGGGGGGGGGGGGGGGCCACTCTCCAGGGGGCACCTTTGTGAGGGATATCTTTAAGAAGGGCAACTTTGTAAGTGAGGGGGCAACTTTACTAGGGGCGACTTTTTAGTTGCCAACTTTGTAGTGGGTGACTCTGCTGGGCGGGGGGGGGGGGGGGGGTGGTGGGGGGGGGCGAGTTGACTGGCATCCATGGAGGCAATCACTCGTTGCCTCTGTGAAGTATCGAGCCTGAAAGTGGTTGAAACAAAGGACTGATCATTACATTGTAAGTCATCATTCATTTCAATGTGTTTTTGTTGACAGCTATTCTACCAGGTGCTTAATTTTGGAATGATCGTGTCGTCAGCGTTGATGATATGGAAAGGTCTGATGGTAGTTACAGGCAGTGAAAGTCCTATTGTTGTAGTATTAAGGTAATTGTCTTTAATTAATTCTATTAAATTGTTATCAAATTAAAAGTAAATGATTTTTGGGTTTGAACAAAAAATTGACTAGAGTGGGATCCGAACCAACGACCTCCGGATTAACGTGCCGGCGCTCTACCAACTGAGCTATTAGCCCTATATTGGCTGTGTCCCTATTTTGTCAATATCTTTGTTTGGGGGTGCCAGTCAGAAGCCATAGTTAACTGCCGTGTGATCCCTGGCTACACGGCAGTTAACGGTTTATGGCTTCTGACTGGCACCCCCGAACAAAGATATTGACAAAATAGGGACACCGCAAATATAGGGCTAGATAGCTCAGTTGGTAGAGCGCCGGCACGTTAATCCGGAGGTCGTTGGTCCGAATCCCACTCTCGTCAAATCTTTGTTCAACCCAAAAATCATAAACAAATTTACCCAGTCAGTTTCCCTTGTGGTTTATATTCAAATTAAAAGTACTATGTTGATTCTTCCAAGCCTGGAAGTACACAGAGGCCTTGAAGGCCTTTCCCTGGTCCCCCTTCAGAAGTTTTCCGTAGACTTAAAGGCAGTGAACACTATTGGTAATTGTCAAAGACTAGCCTTCATAGTTGGTGTATCTCACATATGCATAAAATAGCAAACCTGCGAAAATTGAAGCTCAATCGGTCATCGAACTTGCGAGATAATAATGAAAGAAAAAAAAACCTTGTCACACGAATTGTGTGTGTTTAGATTGTTGATTTTGAGACCTCCAGTTTTAAATCTGAGGTCTCTAAATTAAATTCGTGGAAAATTAGTACTTCTTTCTCGAAAACTACGTTACTTCAGAGGGAGTCGTTTCTCAAAATGTTTTATACCATCAACCTCTCCCAATTACTCGTCACCAAGAAAGGTGTATGCTAATAATTATTTTGAGTAATTACCAATAGTGTCCACTGCCTTTAAAGATTGTCCAATGGAAGTGTCTTTTGCAAAATAAAAATGGCCTTGTCCTCTCAAAGATCAAACTCCAGGTGTGTTCGATGACCAATTGAGTCAACATTTTCACAGATTTGTTATTTTTTACATAGGCCTATATGTTGGGATTCACCAAGTGAGAATACTGGTCTTTGGCAATTACCAAAGGAGTCCAGTGCCTTTAAGAATCTCATAGTAACCTCTGTGCCACCTTGAAAGTGTTTAGCTTCTTTTAGATGACGTAAGAAATCTCATTTATCTCTCCAACTTGATAGCGGAAGCATGGAGCCAGCATTCCACAGAGGCGATCTCCTATTCCTCACCAATTATCAAGAAGACCCAATCCGAGTCGGTGAAATCGTCGTCTTTAAGATTGAGGGGCGAGACATTCCCATTGTCCACAGGGTGCTCAAGCTTCATGAACAGTGAGTTGAGACACAAGCATTTTGTAATAACTGTCTTAAATCATACATCGGCAGGTGTCGAAACAACCCATGGCACCCACAGCAATTAGCCTTCTTGAAATAGGATTGACACTATATACAGGACACCGTTTGGTTTGGGTGTCTACAGACAGATTGACCCTTACTTAAAGTCACCTGGAAATATAATGTTTTTTCTTTCAAACATAAGAGTATATGCTTACGAGCAATAAAACAATTTTTTTAGTAATTGTTTGTCACGATTTATATGTTTAAAACATATATAAAGTTGTTTGGGGGGCTGACTCCGCCTACCCCTTTTGTGACGTCAATCGAGGCAGACTTTGCCTGCAATGCGTATAGTAAACACACGTGCAAAGTACATGTACATTTGTACGTCCAAGTCGTGAGTTGGTACGTTTCAAAAAATGTTTTTCTGCATTCAGCAGCAATACACCTGGTCGGCATTGCCGGAAAAAAACCAAAAAAATCTTTTTTTGAAACGTACAAACTCACAACTTGGTCCGTACATGTACTTTGCAATTATGTTTACTCTACACATTACAGGCAAAGTCTGCCTCGATTTATGTCACGAACAGCGTGTCTCGGGTCGGGGTCTACTCTTAAATTTGTAAATAACGTAAGAACTGATTTTTTAAAACCTTAGTTCTTCACATTTTATTCACTGTTTATTCACATTTGACTCATCAAAAAACATATATTAGTGACAAAAGTTTTACTTTGAAAAAATACCACTTCCAGGTGACTTTAAAGGAACACGTTGCCTTGGATCGGACGAGTTGGTCTAGAAAAAGTGTTTGAAACCATTAGGAAATGCATGGTTAGAAAGATGTTCTAAAAGTAGAATAATGATCCACACAAGTATCACTCAAAATTGCACGGTTTTCCTTTTACGTCGCGAACTAACATGGTTGGCCATTTATGGGAGTCAAAAATTTGACTTCCATAAATGGCCAACGGTGTTAGTCGACGAGGTAAAAAGAAAACCATGCAATTTCGAGGCATATTTGTGTAGATCATTGTATTCTACTTTTACAACATCTTTCTACCCATATGTATTTTATAACAAACGGTTACAGAACGCTTATCAAAGACCAAATCGACCGATCCAAGGCAACGTGTTCCTTTAATAGTGCTTTAGTAATGTGTCCACCCACCATATCTCAAAATGGCTTATTGCTGTGCTTATCGGTGCTTTTGCTGTGGTGACCATTTGTTATGTTCCAAAACAAATTTAAATATAGAGGAAAAATTGTGGGGTGGATTTCACAAAGAGTTAAGACTAGTCTTATCTCTAGTTAGACTTAGGACTAGCCAAGCGTTTTTAATATCTCCTAAGACTAGTCCCAAGTTAGGACTCGTCCTAACTCAGTGTGAAATCGACCCCTGCGATCTTTTGGATTTCCCCCCAAATTTAAGCCTGTGTTGTATATAGGGCAAGTGACCTTATTAACACCTGCACTGACCAATGCTCTCTCTTGTGTACCTCTAGGGAAAGTGGAGACATGAAATTTCTGACGAAAGGCGATAACAACATGGTGGATGACAGGGGGCTTTACGCGCCGGGACAACTCTGGCTTCAAAGGAAAGATGTGATAGGACGAGCCCGTGGCTTTGTACCCTTCGTAGGCATAGTTACAATTCTTATGAATGACTACCCTAAATTTAAGGTAAGCTTTGGCTCGCATTCTAACCCTGTTTTGTGTGTGAATTAGTTTACATAAATCGTTCCCTTATCATAGGCGACATTAGTCAACTGCACTCATACCCCTTCTTCCTTACCATTGGTGACTTCAGTCGACCATGCTTACACACAAATAAGCACTCAAGCCTGGGCCCAAGCCATGTGTAATAAAGAAGTAGTTTTGTCTATGTTCACCCACGATACCCAAACTTACCATTATTGGAAAGAGACAGTGATAGGTAAATAAAATAAGGCTAAAGTTGGACTTGGAGTTGAAAGATCTGAAATGTCTGACACCTACAGAGTGCCATATGGTTGTGTTAAAAACAAGTGTTTGAGATTATACAGACAGACTAGAGAAAGATATACAAAGAACTTTGACATTTATTGACTGATCCCAATGATTTCTTTTATTTGATGAAAGGGAATTTAATAACTATGAACTCCGTTATTACTTATTTTGCCGTCAAACACAATCTTCAAGGAAATAATGGAGTTTGTAAAAATGACCATTGAACAAAAGCTTTCTGTTGTGTATGAATGTGTGATTAACGCTTGAATGGTTACCAGCGCTTGTTTATGTCAAAACTAATTCTGTATGGAAAGGGTTACATGTAAGCGACGTCGGTGAAGTCTTTCAGACAGAGTAAAGATTTGGTAAAATATGAGTGCTCACTCAATACTACCAACTGTCTTTTATTTTGATTGCTGCAATCAAATTAGGCCTATATATGCACAAAATCCCTGATGGTACATGTACATCATTGTTTTCACAAAAACTTTACCAGCAAATTTGATAATTTGTTCCTAATTTGAGCATTGGAATTTATTTACTCTTCAAATAAAATATGTGTTTGCTTTCTCTTTCCAGTAACTCTGCAATTTTAACCACTTTCTTCCTTTTGTTTTATTTACAGTATATTGTTCTAGCTGGACTTGGTTTGTTTGTGTTGATCCATCGAGAATGACAACGGCCCTAAGCTAGTAACATCCCCCCCTCCCCATCTGTCAAGAATTTTTGCCAGCCTTGCATTTTCTTATCTTTTTTTCTTTTTTTCATTCCCTTCAAACTGTTTAGTGTGCTTACAACATGTTTAAATGGAAACAAAGTGTCTGTATTGGATATAAAAATAAATATGTTAGTTTGCCACGGATTTCTGAGCCCGACTTCAAGCAGGAAATTTTGCCTAACAGATTCCTGCTAAGCCAAAAATAAGCAGGGAACCAGTCACAAGCAGTACACATAGCATAGGATTTTTGCTGGTAACATTTTCCTTTCCGGTTACCAAACTTTTTGATGTTTACTTTATTTTTCTGGTAGCTGTGTGTACTAGCACTCTATGAAATCGGGCTCAGGTAGTGTAACTAAGAGAAGGTCACAGTGTTGTTGGTTGAGTTATCAAATGATTTGTGGCTGGTACTCAGGTTTGGTTAGTAGTATCTTGCCCTGCTTTTGGACTGGACAGGACAATCTTATGGGGTGTCATGGCCACGTGGTTAAGGGCATCGAATTCAAGTTTAGGGCCCAATTTCACGGCTCTGCTTACCATAAGCACAGAATCGACGCTCAAGGAAGCAGTGAATTCTGTGCTTACAGCAAGCGTATTTCACAAGTAAGGGGCGAATTTTGGCTTCTGCGCATGTATACTCATCATTACTAGGCATTCTACGCTTATAAGGCTAGCGCAGAAATTCGGCGCTTGCACGTAAGCATGGAATCGTGATCATAGGCACAAAATTCGGCGGTAAGCAGAGCCATGAAATTGGGCCCTGGTGGCTAAGTCATCAGGGTGAGGGTTTGAATCCCAGCCATGACTTTTGTGTCCTTGAGCAAGACACTTAACTGTAAATGCTTCTCTTCACCCAGGGGTAAATGGGTACCTGTGTGGGCAGAGATGGTTCTTGTGATTGATTTAGCTTAGTGCGCAGGCTGTATGTACTCCCCATGGAGCAGAGATGGTTTAAGGGATGAAATAAATGGCCCAGTGACCAGGGGTAGTAGACCTTTATCATGGTGTGGCCATCTTGAATTTACTCCATTCCAACTCATTGTAACCAAACTGACGCTGGACGAAACAATAGTCTGGTGCCATGTTTGTGCAATGATTGTTAGCATTCACTATTGGAAACGGGGAATATGACCAAACGGGTGACAGCGTGATAAAGGTCAATAATGTACTGGCACCATGAGCGTCACTGAGTGACGGTTTTGAGCGCTGTATACGAAGCCATTCTTAAAGGCAGTGGACACTATTGGTAATTACTCAAAATAATTATTAGCATAAAACCTTTCTTGGTGACGAGTAATGGAGAGAGGTTGATGGTGTAAAACATTGCGAGAACCGGCTCCCTCTGAAGTGACATAGTTTTCAAGAAAGAAGTAATTTTCCACGAATTTGATTTCAAGACCTCAGATTTAGAACTTGAGGTCTCGAAATCAACCATCTAAACGCACACAACTTCGTGTGACAAGGGTGTTTTTTTCTTTCACTATTATCTCGCAAGTTCGATGATCGATTGAGCTCAAATTTTCACAGGTGTGTTATTTTATGCATATTGAGATACACCAACTGTGAAGGCCAGTCTTTGACAATTACCAATAGTGTCCACCGCCTTTAATATGTGGAATACAGGATTGGGTTTTAACGGTAGGGTAAAAGATTGATAATTGTCATGAAAGTCACATGTGAAAGTTTCTACTTACTGAGAAAACTGCAGAAACTGTCAAATATTTTCACATCCACTTTTAGCTAGATAAGAGCAGGTTTCAACCACATCTCTGGCCAAGCACTCGGGGGTATGGACATCAAACCAATTCATGCATGAACCGTCTCTCAGTCTCAAATGTTCTTGGTGAATAATGATCCAAACCATACTATGTTAAAGCACCCTCTATGTTTATTCATTGCAAACATGTACAGATCTGAACTTAAGAAAGATGCCTTTTTCTTTACAAATGTTTAACTTTTGCATTCAATACAATCTGGTTAAACTGACCAAAATTGTGGATTTATCACTGCATGTATTTCTTAATGAGGGCTGTATCACTGGATGCATTTCACAAGCAACCAGTTTTAAAGCCATTATACACTTTCGGTACAGCAAGAAAAGAAAAGTTCACAGATTAACAAATAATTTACAGGGTTTACAGAAGCTAATGGTGAAAGACTTCTCTTGAAATATTTTTCCATGAAATGCTTTATTTTTTGAGAAAACATTAAAACAATATCAATTCTCGATATCGAGAATTACGGATTTATTTTATTACATGTCATGACACGGCGAAACGCGCGGAAACAAGGGTGGGTTTTCCCGTTATTTTCTCCCGACTCCGATGACCAATTGAGCCTAAATTTTCACAGGTTTGTTATTTTATATATAAGTTGTAATACACGAAGTGTGGGACTTGGACAATACTGTTTACCGAAAGTGTATAATGGCTTTAAGTAATCTCCAAGAAGAAAGGCTAAGGTAATTTTCAATGTTCATGCTATTTTCTTTTCCAGAGGCCAATTTCATAAAGCTGTTTAGCAGAAAATGCTGCTGAGCATATTTCTTAGCTAAGCTTAAAAACGAGTGTGGCACCAGTGGCAAAAATGTAACTTTTATAGATTGTTGGCTGGTAGCCTGTTTCTACAAACCAGTGCTTAGCGATTTTTTGTTTGCTTACAGGCTCTATAAAAGATGGCCCTGATCATTGACTGTTACCATGGTAATATATTAGATTTATCTTGGTATTTTCATTTAAGTGATTATGTGTTGAATTCAAACTTGTATGTAAAGACCACAGACTGTGTTCCTGGTGGCATGCAAGTGGATGTTATGGCTCGTAGTTGACTTTAACATTTAGTTTAATAAAATCAATCGAGTAAACTGTACTGGTTTTTATGTATTGAAAATAAATCAATTCAATGAATTCTTATCTACATTTGTAAAAATTGCTCCATTTTGTTTCCTGTTAATAGATTTTTATTTGGAGAGCATTCATTTTAATACGAGTTGTATTTACATTCAAACAATGACACTTAATAACATCCTTGGAAATAAAGTTTTGTAAGGCATTATCTGAAAGGCAGTGGAAACTATTGGGTATTACTCAACATAATTATTAGCATAAAACCTTACTTGGTGACGAGTAATGGGGAGGGGTTGATGGTATAAAACATTGTTAGAAATGGCTCCCTCTGAAGTAACACAGTTTTCGAGAAAGAAGTAATTTTCGAGTTAGTCGGCCTTTTGGTTAAAAGTACATCTGACCTTTATATGCCTACTTCCTCCTTGAAGCATGGTGTACGGGTCATACACCTTAGCTTTTTAGCCCGCCGCTCATGCGTTGCCTCTGCAAGACGTCATCACCTTGATAAAAAAAAAAAACATTTAAAAGCACTGTGATGGACACTTTTGATAATTACTCAAAATAGTTGTTAGCATAACAACTTATTTGGTAACAAGCAATTGAGAGCTGTTGATAGCATAAAATATTGTGAGAAACGGCTCCCTCTGAAGTAACGCAGTTCTTGAGAAAGAAGTTGATTTCCACGAATTTGATTTTGAGACCTCATAATCAGATTTTGATGTCCAGAAATCAAGCATCTGAAAGCACAGCACAAGCTTCGTGTGACGGGTGTTCTTTCTTCCATTGTGATCTCGTAACTTCGACAACCAATTGAGCTCAAATTTGCACAAGTCTGTTATTTTGTGCACATGTTGAGATACACTGTGAAAAGACTGGTCCAATTGACAACACAAAGGTGTACTGCAGACTTTAGAAAAACACCACGGCGTTCTTACATTTAAAAATGTGAATAAATGTTAGAGATGTTAAATTTCGGGGATAAAGAATATTAATTTTGGTTGGTTACCCATACACCGATGTGTGAATAGCACTGTATACTCAGTACTTTCCCGAGTCATATGAAAAATATCACAGGCATGTTTCTCGGTTGGGTGTGAATATGCTTATAGATGGCATCTGGCCTATGTCTTTTCCTGAAAGCTATTCGGTTTGCCACTGGCAGTGACAGAATGATCAATGCTTTAAGATTTTTAATAAAACCACTAAAAGTAGTAAATCACTAATAATAATTAACATTGATAAGGAATGAAGCCCCAAATAAAGCGGACCCACTTTGAAAAAAAAAATAATGTGGCAAAACCATGCATCATAAAGTGCATGTACAATCTGAGCATGTATAAGTGAGAATAATGTATGTAAAAATATGCACCTGTAATTTTGGACCTGTAATAAACTTTACAATTTTATATGAGAGAAATTTTGTTTTTTTAAATTTAACTAATCATGCAAGAACAATAAGCTCCGTTTCATGCAACAACAAACACAAACCAATAAGAAAGCAGCATGTCTATGTGCGCTTCTGACCAAATATTCGTAATAAATACAAGTGCATGTCTTTCCCTAATCAAATTGTAACAATTTGCATCCACTGTCATACTGAACATTGCTTGAAAATCATCTAGACGTAATGATACTGTATCATTGTGCACCAATCTTCTTAAAAACAAGAACCAAATCAACTTGGGATTTCTTATTCGATTCCCATCTTCCCATCCCTTTCAACACTCGGCGACCCTTGTATCGAATCCCCTCAATACACACACTGAACGCGAAACAGAGCTTCCGAAATGCGATGTCAGTCGGCCAACAAACAAGCGAATCAAATTGTTCGTTGTATCGAAACGCTTGCCACCGATCCCCTAAAACGGAGAAATATCAACCATTGCTTTTTGTACAGTAGAGAAATGCGATAGTCTAATTGCGGTTGAACCCGGTATATGAGAGTTTTTCTACGTTGTGCCTTCGCATCCATTCAGCGCATGCAGATCGGGTCATCTGTAATCGCAGATTGTGAGATTTTTATGGCCGAACCGCCGGCCGGAATCCGTGTACAAACGAATGGAATTCCAACCGGCGCGCCTATGCAGAAATAGCGGTATATTCAACGTACACGGCGGTGTGCGCCGCCGGAGCAAATCCCATTCGCCTTGTATGTAGCGTGGGATCGCCGGCCGGTTAACGTGCACCCGTGGATTGGAGATATTTTATGTTCCTGTATGACTCGCGTATTTTGTTTGAGATTTCGTTTGTTTTTATGCTTTCAACTCTTGCAGAAATATTTTGATCAATTTCTTTATTGACTGATGTAATTAATTGCTTTCAACTAAATAGAAAACTTGATGGAAAAAATTAAACAACTGCAACAAAAAATTGCTTATAACTTGAAAGTGCTGTTGACAATTTAATTTGTGTTCCTGCACTATATTTTTTCCCATTTTTTATGATGATGATGCTGTGACATTCAACAGTCATTATAAATAAATAATTAAATTGAAAACATTAATATTTATGTTCAAAATTCCACGACATATTATTTTACAGTAGCCTGCCTGGGACCCCGTAGGTTTATACTACCCCCTACCCGATGTGTTTTACTTCTTGAGTGTGGCTCGCATGCGCAGATTTACTGTTCAGCAACAACATGGCGGTGAGTGTGAAATCATGTTTTGTTTGTGGTTTTTATATAGACAGTCACTGAGTCAGACCAGTTTAGTTTCAAACACCCCACTAATTTCTCCTTTTATGCATCTTTATTCAAGAGACCATTGATCATTTTAGGATCATAACAAATGAAAAGGTGGTGATTTCTACCTCCAGTGTCAATGCATGAACTTGGAATTGGATGGATAATTTTCCGTCGTAATAAAATGGGAATGGCGCCACCACTTGTTCACTATTTTTTTACAAAAAAAGGATATCTCATTGTTGAGGTAAATTAAAATTAGATACTAATACTGGGTGCAATCGATAACCTTCCCTGTGTCAAACCGCAGTGCTTACTCGGGTGAGCCCCTGACAAGAGGTAATCGAATGATCACTCGTGCCTCTCGGGGTGATGGCATGCACCTCAGGTCAACCCCAAGTGACCTATTCGATCAAACCGGGCAGACCGGGGTCGACCCAGGAAAGCTAAACGAACGGAAGGCACCCATAATTTAGGAAAAGTTTATAATCCAGTTTACCTAAAAATTAAATTTTAACAAGACTCGATATAGATTATCCTTTTGGATAACTTTCCGTATGGCGCCACCACTTTTTCACTCTTTTATATAAAGGGATATCTCATTGAGGTAAATTAGATACTATATTATTTCATATCGAATGAAAAAGTGGTGGCGCCATACGGAAACTTTTCCATCCTTTTTGTTTGTAGGCCCTAATTGGTAATTTGAATGTAAAACTAAAAATGAGTGAAAAAGTAAAGACAGTGGCGGTGGCAGGATGTGGAAATTGTTTCCCCTTCATTCTATCTTCATGATCTCCCCTACTTTGCTTTTAAAAGGTGTTTAAGTTAAGGTGGTCCAAAGAGATTTTTCTCTTGGTTTTAAACATTTTGTGTGTGTT
Organism: Asterias amurensis; assembly: GCF_032118995.1. Lineage (NCBI taxonomy): Eukaryota > Metazoa > Echinodermata > Asteroidea > Forcipulatida > Asteriidae > Asterias > Asterias amurensis. Next base: position 16,803,468 of record NC_092652.1, read on the forward strand.
ACATTTAAAGTGTAAACGTAACAGTAGGGTAAAGATTGCTCCATGTATGAGTAAAGTCAAGTTAAAAACAATAGTTATTAATAGCCCGAGTCTGACGTTTTTGTCGTCAGACGTCAGGACATTTTTGTCGTCGGACGTCAGGATGTTTAGACTATTTTATTTTAGTTCATATTTAATGGTCCTTTTGGTTGGTAAGTTGTTTGCAATAGCTAATTCTACTTTCTTTAATGTAAAGTTGTCTTAATTGCAGTCAACTTACTTTTAAATAAATGATCATCACAAAAGTTATGGATATTAATATTATTAATTGTTTGCCATTTGTTAATGTTTGATGTTTATAAATATATTATGACTAGTATATATACATTTAGAACATCATGTGGCAGAAAGCTCATTATTTAAGAATGACTTGTTATTATGTTAGTGAAAAGTGCCATTGATTTTTGTCACAAAGAAAATGTCAATTCTTTTGAAATAAAACAATTTTATAAAATATTGTTGCCTTCACAGCAAGAGAAGAAGAAGAAGGAGAGTATTTTGGATTTATCCAAATACATTGACAAACCAACAAGGGTGAAATTCCAGGGTGGGCGTGAAGGTAAATTGATTCATTGATTTAAGGCTGTGATAATCTACTCCTTATAGAACTAAGAAGTTTGTTCCGCTATTGCCAGACAAACCTTAGTTCTCAGAGTTTGATAATGTTAGTTCTTGATCCACATCTCTTACACCAAAGAGCTACGGGTGCGTTTGATTAGCTTCCCTGTATCGTCCTTGGTCTTCCCTCGGTATGTTCGAATAGCTTTAAACCATTTCAGGGGCTCACCTGGGTCAGCCCAAAGTGCCCTGCTTGTGGAGTGGGTCATTTTGCATGACGTCACTACAAGAGGGTGAGTGATCGTTCAATTAGCTCTTGTCAGCAGGGGCTCGACCAAGTGAGCACCGCGAGTCAGCACAGGGAAGCTAATCGGACGCACCCAATAATGGACCACTTTACCACTTTCGTTGACCTTTTAAAAAACATTTGGTGCAATTTACAGGCGACCAGTTCCAGGCAAATCCAAGAAGAAAAGGTATTCACATTTGAATGCTAAATTATTTTTATTTGGGATGGTAAGACTTTCTCCAAAAATTACTCGTTGTGCTACTGTAGTGGTCCTTTGTAGCAAGCATTGCAGTTGTTTGCCTCCAAGTTGCCTATACAAACTGACAAAATTGCCTTGTTAAACAAGGCCCTTAAATGTTGACCATCCAGTTATATCAACTAACCTTTATTTCGTTTTCATTTCAGTTACTGGAATTCTCAAGGGGTTTGATCCTTTGTTAAACCTTGTGTTGGATGGAACATCAGAATATCTAAGAGGTAAAATCAGTACTACAGTGATTATAGTTCAGCTGTGGATCCATACACACACAAATGTATTATGAGGGAAAAGGGATCACATTGTTTTGAAAGGGTCCTTTAGTTTTACCTATTCTGTTTCATCCAATAATCTAATAGTCATTCCATTGTTTCCAGGGTGCTATTTCCAAAAACCCTTCAAGGGCCAACTGGACAAATGCCTAGGGCCAATAGTTTGTGCGTTGGTCTGGTAAACCTAACTGAATTAGTCTAGTGTTTTGCTTAGATTTATTGTATTTCAGGTGTCCAATTCCAAACCTTGTACTAAAAGTTATATGTAGAAACATTAAACCGCTATTTTTTGAGCTATTTATAACTTTAGTACTGTCATGGCTTTGTCTATTACTACTTTTGCCTCATTACTTGCCCTAACTATGGGGTAAAGTGTCATTTTTAAAGAGCAGGGGCACCAAGGCATTTTCTTTGGTAAGAGGTAATTATATGGGGACTTTTCTATTATAACCTTTTAAAGGGGTACCAAGACAACAACAAGGGACAATGGAGGCAATTGCCTGTGTTGCCCCCATGAAGTATCAGGACTGTGTGTGTTTTAACACCAAAAACAAAGTGTGGACTTGCAAACAAAAGAAGTTCACACAATGTAGGGACTTGAAACACTGCGTGGACTACTTACGTCCACACACACACAAGCCTGCAGTCATGGACCTCCTAGAGTCCTATGGTCCCTCTTCTGTTTAGACTCCTATTATGTTTATACTTTTGGTTTTGTACATGTTCCAACTGTGGACCTTTCCCGAGCCTTGGACCCTATTGTCCTCTTTTGTTATAAGTTCCTGGTTTGAATGTGTTATATTGAATATTACTTCCGTCAAGTGTACAGAACAAAGGAATGTCCACACAGTGATTGCAACTGAGACATGTTTTTGTGTGTGTGTCATACACCTTATACCTTATTTATCTGAAATTGCAAATCATTATTTCACACTTGTTTTTATTCAGATCCTGATGATCCATATAAGCTGACTGAAGACACTCGTGATATCGGTCTTGTCGTCTGCAGAGGAACGTCCGTCGTTCTCATTTGTCCGGCTGATGGAATGGAACAGATAGCAAACCCCTTCGTTCAACAAGAGGGTTGATACATCTTGACCTGCTCGCTGACACCTATGAACTTATGGTTATGTACTGGAGGACCCTTTGTAGAGAGTGAACATCTTAGGCTCTGTAACACACACTTCTGTGTGAATAGCTCAGAAGCTTGGGCTAAGCTTGGGCCAAGCTTGTGCTAAGCTTGGGCTAAACTTGGGCTGAGCTTTGGCTGTGCAAGGGCTGAGCTTGGGCTAATCTTGGGCTGAGCTTTGGCTGAGTAGATCTCTCTGATATAGATTGTTCAGAACTAGGGCAAGAACAAGCATGGATGCAGTGTGCGACACGGAGCAGTTGTAAATTATAATGTAAATACATTTCTATCATGAAAAGTTGATCTTAGGTGTAATTGTTTATGTGGTACTTTGCTTGTTGCTTTTTTTTTTTATTTGACTTGAGAAGAATACAACAGCACACACAAATAGATAACTTACATTGTGGTGAGATGGAAACAATACAAATAACATTTTAACTTGACTTTTAAACAAACTTTTTGAAGATTTATCTCTTGTTTTATCGGTGATACTCAGCAAAATTGAAAATATTTTTGAGACTCTAACTCAACATTTGGACATCATACTTTTGAGAAAAGGCATTGATCCAAGAGAAAAAAACAAGACAACTGGATTTATACTGTCTTGAGTTTACTGGCCCAACACTGATATCACCTCAGGCCCGTGGTCCAGTGTAAAATTTGAGCCCTGTTGTAAATTTGTTTTTTATGACAATTGTTGATTTCATTTTGGTGGTAACTTTTTAGGTGGTGTTCAAATCTGTGCAATTCCATCTGCCCATTTACATGAACCAAAGTCCAGTACAAGTTAAATTGTTCTTAAATAAACAATTTCCAATGCAACTAAAGGAATCACATATGAAAGTGTTGCATATCTTTTGTCATCCTCCCTCCTCCACCCCTGCTTCCCTCCCTCCCCCCCTTTGTCTCATCAAAGGCTGTGTATTTTCTAATGTCGCTTTATTTTTTGTCTATGAAATAGACGTGGAGTGAATTGTTTGTATTGAAATTATCCAATTTATTTCTTTCACCTGAAACATTCAAGTTATACACCCCATAGAATAAAAATGTGTTAAAGGCAGTGGACACTATTGGTAATTACTCAAAATAATTATTATCATAAAACCTATCTTGATTACGAGCAATGGGGAGAGGTTGATGGTATAAAACACTGAGAAACTGCTCCCTCTTAATCTGAAGTGCCATAGTTTTCGAGAAAGAAGTAGTTTTCCATGAATTTGATTTTGAGACCTCAAGTTTAGAACTTGAGGTCTCGAAATCAACCATCTAAACACACACAGCTTTGTGTGACAAGGGTGTTTTTTTCTTTTGTTATTATCTCGCAAGTTCGATGACCGATTGAGCTAAAATTTTCACAGGTTTGTTATTTTATGCATTTGTTGTGATAGACCAACTGTGAAGGCTAGTCTTTGACAATTACCAATAGTGTCCACTGCCTTTAATGAGTGTACTATGGTTGTATTTTGCCGCACACAAAGTACTTAATAAGTGTAACATAATTCTCATTTTGTTTGTGATACACAAAAATAAAGAGCATCTTGAAGTTGGAGGCTGTCATGTACAAACTGCTGTGTTTTTCTTCTTCATAATTATGTCTTTTCATTACGCTTTATATTTTTTAGCACATGCAAACGCAATAGCTATGAGATTTTACCATTGTCGGCGCATTTATTTGGTAGAGTTTATACAGCGCCTTTCTTTCAAATTCTGCAAATTATGGCGTTTTCAAGCTCCCAATAATATTTGATGAAAAAAACCACTATTCAATTGAAAAGGAACATAAAAACAGATATAATAGATGTTAAATTTGCATCAGGGATAATGAATATTAATTTTTTTTTTTTACCCATACACCGATGTGTGTTAGCACTGTATACGGAGTAACATGCCTGTGATATTTTTTTTCAGAACTCGGTGGAAGTACCGAGTAGACAGTGCTAACACACATCGGTGTATGTGTAAAACAGATGTTTGTCTAAGAATCATGAGACATGATCCAGAATTGTACATACTGTATGTCCATATCAAAGTGAACCAGATATTCAACTTTTCAAATAGGGAGTGGAGCAAACTATGGAGGGCTGGGGTGGATTTCACAAAGAGTTAGGACTAGTCCTAACTTAGGACTAGTCCTAGGAGATATACAAATTGCATGGATAGTCTTAAGTTAGGACGAGTAACTGGTCCTAACTCGAGATAAGACTAGTCCTAACTCCTTGTGAAATCCACCCCAGGACAGAGGACACTAGTACTTTATAAGAAGAATGTGTTTACTTGAGCGAACTTCGTTATGGGTAGATAGAACTGCCTCCTTCAAGGACACGTGTATATTCATAATATGGGGGTATGCTTCCGCAAAGGAGAAATCTAATGTATTAATATCATGCATGATATAAGATTAACTAATTTCGATAGCAAGTAACAAAACGATAGAGATAAAATAAAAACATGCGCGCCCGATGTGGGGCTCGAACCCACGACCCTGGGATTAAGAGTCCCATGCTCTACCGACTGAGCTAACCGGGCATTGTTGCGGTGATGGCGAAGCACATTAAATTTATTTAATTGGCCGTTTCTGCGCGATAAAATTTACACTTACAATTTGTTCTCATTTCTGTGTCATCACTCAACCATTTCCGAAATATTTGCCTCATCTTGATACGTCAGTTTGAATAACCTTGTTCGATTTGAAAATTTCATAATCATACTTTCCCGGCCAAACACACCCCTACTATAATTTGGAATCGCTTCTGCTCTCACGGGTACACGCGGATTAATTCTTTGGATATTCGATGTTTTGACCAACTACAACTGGCAACCAGCGGAAAAGAAGAATCGACCATGAATAAAGGGGGGCTTCTAAACCTACACACGCATCAGATTACACGGCGCGCTGTTTATATGTTGACGTGCTTTTTCAACGTTCAACAAAAAACGAGTCGGCCACAAATTAAATCATCACATCACGAACCGTAGTCCGCGTGTTTGTGTGTGTGTGATCGTGATGCGTGTAGTTTAGCCGGCAGTCGGTCGCTGAGTTATTTGGGTCATTTGATAGTTCATACGTCGGATCATAGAGTAAGGACAGAAGAAGTTTCAACCAGTATTCAGTATAGACAGTATTATCTTCAATATTTCAAGTAATATTTTAGGATAAATCGTTTTTGTTGACACGAAAACGAACTGCGTATAGGACCCCCCAAGTTTAGCTGGCCAAAAGCCAAAAGGTAAGTAAACAAAATAAAAATACAATTTTTAAGTTGCTCCATGGTTGCTCCAACTTCCAAGCATGGAGGTAGGATTATTCCAAGTAACTCTTTTTAGTCTGGAAAAGTTTCCGTACGGCGCCACCACTTTTTCATTCGATATGAAATAATATAGCATCTAATTTACCTCAATGAGATATCCCTTTTTGTAAAAATGAGTGAAAAGGTGGTGTCGCCATACGGAAAATTATCCATTAATATCACCAATTGGTCGACAAAAGTAGACTCAAAGTCGAGTGTGTGGATATTCTATTAAAATATTTCTACCTCCTGCTCCTTTGTTGTGTTATGGGAATTGTCTGTCCTTGACCTCTAGACTGGGACTGGTCCACGTGGACCAGTCCAGCTTGAATGATCACGACTGGACTATGTTTGTATGTTTGTTAAGGTGAAGCAATCTGTAACCTGGTCATTTTCTACTCTTAGAACTATGACTATGAGCATGACGTTCGATCCGCTATTGCTCGGGGAGACGATAGCCAAACGAACCTCATAGTTCTAGGAGTAGAACGAACCTAGTCCGATACTAGTTTTAGGAGAAGTCATTTTCTAACTGTTTTCTAACCTTTCTATAACTGTTTATCAATTATTCATTTCATGATTTTCAGTTTCACTTTTACTAATTTCACATACGTACCTTTATTTTCAGCTTAGACTCTGCTGACCTAATTTGTCTATCTTGTGTTAACATTAAACAACTTACTAATCTAACCTGTTTTCCTCACTTTAATCATTTACAGACTCTACTATTATTGCTCCATGTTCATAGAAAATTGGTGGTTGTTCTTGTTCTGTTGATTATTCATACTAATATGTAATCACTTTCTATGACATTGGGATAACTATTCAGCCCCCGATTTCACGAAACTCATCGCAAGTAGCGACGCATCGTAGGGTTTGCGATGCGTCGCAGACCTAAGACACGTCGCGGCTGCAAAGAGTTCCACAATCCATTTTACCAAACACGTCGTTCAAAAGTTCAAAAGTATTGAGGATGTGAAATGTCACATTGTTGACATTAAAACTGTTATGCTGATTGCAGTGTTTACAAATGTGATCATTTGTTTACAATGAATGGTGGTTATCATAATGTAAACAATGATTACTTTTAAGGCAGTGGACACTATTGGTAATTGTCAAAGACTAGCCTTCACAGTTGGTATATATCTCAACATATGCATAAAATAACTAACCTGTGAAAATTTGAGCTCAATCGGTCATCGAAGTTGCGAGCTAATAATGAAAGAAAAAACACTGTAACACCCTTCTCACACGAAGTTGTGTGCGTTTAGATGGTTGATTTTGAGACCTCAAGTTCTAAATCTGAGGTCTCTAAATCAATTTCGTGGAAAATTACTTCTTTCTCAAAAACTATGGCACTTCAGAGGGAGCCGTTTCTCACAATCATGACAATGTTTTATACTATCAACCTCTCCCCACTACTCGTCACCAAGAAAGGTTTTATGCTAATAATTATTTTGAGTAATTGCCAATAGTGTCCACTGCCTTTAAGTGTTTAAAAGTTTGTGTTCATAGTACATTGCAGTTTTATGACTGGAAGAATAAATACTCAGAATGTTTTGTTGATACCTAAAGTTGTATTTAATCAAGAGAGTTATCAGGGCCAAGTTTTGTGATGCACTCATTTTTTTAAAGGCAGTGGACACTATTGGTTTTTTCTTAAAATAATTATTAGCATAAAACCTTACTTGATAACGAGTAATGGGGAGAGGTTGATGGTATAAAACATTGTGAGAAACGGCTCCTTCTGAAGTGCCATAGTTTTCGAGAAAGAAGGAATTTTCTTCTATTATTATCTCGCAATTTCGATGACCAATTGAGCTCAAACTTTCACAGTTGTTATGTTATGTTGAGATACAGCAAGTGAGAAAACTGGTCTTTGGCAATTACCAATAGTGTCCAGTGTCTTAGTACCAAAGTGTTTATAAGGCAGTGAGTACAAAATAATGTATTTGAGATATTTACACAATTTCTTAATTAGGTCGTCTAGTGCTGGGCTAATATGTATGTAGGGTTGATTGAAAACAAGGTTTGTTGAAATGACAGAGTGAGTGGTTGATGTTCAGCCAAACAACAGAGCTGAACACAGTGAAGCCTGTTAGTGCCATCTTAGTTTTATTTTGGAAGGCAGTTATTTATATTTTCAAAAAATAGTTAATGGCCTGACGACTCGACCCTAGCAGAGTCTTTCTGCTAAAGCCTGTGAGAAAGACTCGAAACATCAGACCGTTAACTATTTTTTGCAACCATATGGTCCATTTGGTTGGTAAGTTGTTTGCAACAGCTAATTCTATTTTCTCATTTATATTTTCAAGCGCAATTATTTATATTTTTGAGTGCAGTTATTTATTGTTTCAAGTGCAATTATTATTTTTTTTCAATGCAGTTTATTATATTTTCCAGAGCCGTTTGTTTTGTTTTTAGGAACTTTACGAAACCTAGTTTAGGTCGGAAGGCCTATTAGTGCAACACCAAATACAGGCATGGTAGTTCAATGACCCCGTTTCACAAAAGCCATAGGATGTGCAGTCTTTTTTTTAGGTAACATTTTTGCTTCTGCATTTTTTGCAAGTGCATGCATATTTTCAGTGCATCTATTAATACATCCAGTGCAGCTGTTTATAATAATTTTTAATGCATTTATTTATACTTTCAATGCATTTTTTTTGCAATAAACATTTACTTAAACAGCTGTCCACTGAAAATATAAAAAGCTGCACACTGAAAATATAAATGCATGCACTTGCCCAAATAAATAAATGCAAAAGCAGAAATGTTACGAAACAATAGACTGCGCGTCCTGCGGCCTTTATGAAAAGGGGTCATTGAACTATGTACCAGGCCTGTATTCAATGTTGTACAAAGGCCTGCAATCCAAACATGGTTTAGTAAAGGTCCTAAAAACTGCTCTTGTAAATATAATTAGCTGCATTGGAAATAAAAATAACTGCACTCGAAAATATAAATAACTGCATTCGAAAATGAAATATATATGGCACTAATGGGCTTTTGCACATTGCAGCCTACCGGATGGATTACAAAACTGCTTGTATTTTAAAAAACACGGAGTTCAAAATATAATTTGGAAAAGTAAACAATATGAACCAAATGAAAGAAAAAAAAAGAAAAAAAAGCATTAGGCCCCCCCTAAAAAAAGAAATCAGGAAAAAAGGCATTGTGAGAAGTGCATGCCAATCCATGTGAAATTGCCTACATTTTAATTGGGAGTACAGTTTACCTGCACATTGTGGGTTAAAAATGCAAATCTTGTAATTTATAAATAACATTCCTCGTAAATATACAGGTATCACTGTATCCTGTTTAGTTGTATTTTGTTATTGGCATTTCCTTCTTCCATGGTTAGGCATACTTCTGTAGCAAGGATTATGTACAATAAACATCCTGTACTGCAAGACATTTACATAATACAGTATACCCGGATCTTTACATCATAGTGCACAGTGTCCCTCTTTGCACAAACTCGCTGCTATACAACAAATGGTATGGTTATATAAGAAAAGAGCAAGTGGGTATCCTGGGGGCGCATTTAATATTGATGTTGATGACTGACTAATGGTTTTTGTCATTCAGTATGATTCAAACCTTCTTAACTTAATCAATTATTCTTGACTTAAGACGGTATCCAAATTGTTGGAAGCTAACAGTCTGCGGTAAGGGTAAGGAGGGTTCATTTTGTTTGCAACCACAAACGGTTGGATTTGTTGTAAAAAAAAATACATTTAAACTTACAAAATACATTACTGAAAGTTTAAAATCATTACTAACTCTTGATAGCAACTCTTATTAAGAGTGTCGCTTCTGGCTTCACCCTTCCTCCATGGTCTTCCACACATATATCAAAACAGATTAGGTGTTATTTAATTCCTCCATAAGTTAATGTACCATGGTGTTGGATTTTTTAATAACTGGATTAGAATGCCTTTGCCAAGTGATTCATAATGTAGAAGTGCTGTGAGCAAACAACATTTAAAATCAAACGATGGGTTTTTAATATTCCCTTAAACTGTTCAAGATTCGAGGCACTTTTGATGGATGCCTCGAAATGGTATGGTCAATCTTTTTGTAAACTTTGCCTAATTTTTATCACAACGTCGGAGCATACAAATGTGTGTACAAAAATATAAAAAATTTCTGTGGGATACGCATTTATTGATCTCCTATTGTTGCCGTTTGAAGCATCATAAAATTCTCGGCAATAAATTATTTTCTGAAATCAATTTTTAAGGAGAGGCAAAGACACACAATTCTCATCCACCTTTATTTGATTAACACGGAACTGGCAATAAGTAGCTTTAACTACATTGTAGTAAACTTGCAGGTACAACCATTTGTCAATTTCTTTTTGGACTTTGGAGGAGTGTTGGCTCTGGAAAGAGCCGTTGTGGTCTCCTTTCACAAAGAGTGAAGGACGGTTTATATTCGGTCGCGCGATGGAAATCTTGATGCGCAATCCTTTAAAAAAATAGTTAATAGTCATCGCCTAGGCCTATAAACTGTGTTTTTTTTATGATTGCGCATCAAGATTTCCTTCACGCGACCATTGCGCAACTGACTATAAACCGGCCTTAAGATTGATCTTAAGTAAAGATCCAATTGCTAGGCAAAGTGTGGTGTGTCCTGATACAAATCACTACGGCGATAATGACAACTCATCTTCGGATGAATTTCAGTGCTTTGTGAAACCGACCCCCTGAGCCGGTGTGGTGTTATACAAATATTGAGTGGCTCAGAGTGGAATGGGAGGAATATTATCGCAAGGTAAAATTTGGACTGTTCCATTTCACGAGGCGAGGCAAGGCAACAATGCACAAATCGGATCACAACCTTTTGCACAGGTGCTCCTTTGTTTTTAGCAGCGGCGTGACGGCGCTGTACTGCTCAAAAACATTGGGAACAAGGATGATCCTAAATGTTGAATGGGAAATGCTATTCCCCACGGGCGAATAGGTCTTTTTGATCGCCGGTGCGGAAGGGAGTAATACTAATAGTGAATGTCACGTGAAGTAAGTTCCACCAATCAAATGACAACCTGTATGTCAGTTATATAATACTGAATGTAACGGGCAGACAAAAATGTCTGTTTGTCGTTTTGTAGTTTACTGATTGATCAATGATGTGTGACTTTCTCTTGCAGCTGTGTGAAGCATGGCTGAAGCCCGTAGCGCTGTGAGGGAGCCCAGGGTTGATGTGCTGTATTTTGAGGAGGGTAAAGAGGATGAATGGAAGGTTGGCTTGGAGTCTCTGCGTAGGAGCTGCGTCAGACGCTTTTATCGCACAAGGTGAAACACATGTACCAGTTTACACTCTTTACTATTTGTGGCCTGGGTTTGATTTCAAAAAGAGTTAGTACTATTCCTAACTTAGGAGATATTAAAAACAAATCTTAAGTTAGGACGAGTAACTCATCTTAACTTTAGATAAGACTAGTCTTATCTCTTTGTGAAATCCACCCCTGGGCAACTAGTGAAGTTTAATACTCGTCTAGTCACGATTAATTTGACACTAGTCGCGACTATTTTCTAATTCCCAAGATACATTGCATCATATTGTTTGCTGCAAGGGCAATAGTGAAATTTCACTCTGAAACAATTTTGTCCGTGATGTGTGTTTCTTATAAGTTAATATGTTGTCGTGAATAGCCGTGAGTGTTCACCAAGCAGGTACGCGCGACTATTTTTGTAGTAGTCGTGGTGGCACGATCAACCGAGTAGTTGAAAAACGGTAGTCGCAACTTGACTAAGCAATCATTAGTCGCAACTTTTACATGACTAGTTGCAACAGATCGCCCAGGCTTACTGGCACATATTTTTTTTTCATTTACAGTGCTTAAGGATTTAAACAACTGGGGGAATTCTGGACCCAAATGTTTGGATGTTTTGCCAAAGCATGCTGAATTGAAACAAGGTCTTCGGATTGTTTTCTACTTGGGGTTTATCTTGGTTTTAAAAGTACTATATGTGCAATCTGTAATTGAGCATTCTGCAGTGTATATGGTTTCCTTTTGATTTTATTGAACTGCATTTCACCATATTTGCAACACTCCCTTTAAAGGCACTGGACACTATTAGTAAGTGTCAAAGACCAGTCTACTCACTTGGTGCATCTCAACATGCATAAAATACCAAACTTGTGAAAATTTGAGCTCGATTGGTCGTCGGAGTTGCGAGATAACTATGAAAGAAAAAACACCCTTGTCATACGAAGTTGTGTGCTTTCAGACGCTTGATTTCGGGACCTCAAATGCTAAACTTTCGTGGAAAATTACTTCTTTCTTGAAAGCTACGTCACTTCAGAGGGAGACGTTTCTCACAATGTTTTGTACTATCAACCTCTTCATTACTTGTTACCAAGTACGTGTAAGGTTTTATGCTAATAATTCTTTTGAGTAATTACCAAAAGTGTCCGCTGCCTTTAAAAGCTCAATGTACATGTACAGTATGTTCAAAATAGTTGTGGGTTTAGAATTTATTCAACGCAGCCTTGACCCATGATTCTATGACAGTGTATTGCACTGTGGAGGTCAAATATGACTGTGAACTTTGACTTTGAGCTTGAGGTGGGTTCATATTTCTGCTGAGGAGGAAGGAAAACATGAGTCAGTGGTTAAAGTATTTGGTTTCTTATGGTCATATTAAAGGTATATGAATGTAGGTCATACAAGACACACAAAATATCAGTGTTTAATTATAGTCTGGAAGCTGACTGATTATGCAGTTAATATTGAACCATTTTTGTCTGTGATCTTTTGCCCTTAGAAATGATAATAAGTCTTATAGCGTACCTATCTACCAAACAAGGTACTCAAGGGGCTGAGTATACGTGTATATGTACACACTTTCAGGAAGATAGGTAACTTCAGGGATAAATTCTAAAACCCAATTATTTAACACCTTATAAGGGTTTACACAGCTAGGAACACCGGGGCGAGCCGAAGTCATTTGCCTATTTTGAGAAAAATGTATCTGAAAACGCATTTAAAAATACAACAGCTGAATTCGGTTGTTACAAGCAAAATTAAGGACAGTGGGTTTGCATGCTGAAAATTGTGCATGGTTTTTCATTACTTTCTCCTGACTCATACAGCAGCGTCAGTGCATTCAATGGTTTGTTATTTCATTGAACAAAAGTACATTGTGATTTCGATTGTTATTTAATTAAGAACCATGAGTTTGCATGCTGAAAGTAAGTGCATGGTTATTCACTACTTTCTCCTGACTCACACAGGAGATTCAGAGTATTTTTAAATTGTTTGTTATTTCAATGAACACACAAAACATGAGTACTGCCTGTGACCATTTTGTCAGCTGTATGCCAATCCTGTATGAATACCTTTAAAGCCACTGTACACGTTTGGTAATTGTCAAAGGTCAGGCTTCTCACTTGGTGTATCCCATCATAACTATAAAATAACAAGCCTGTGAAAATTTAGGCTCAATTGGTCATCGAAGTTGCGAGAAAATGATGAAAGAAAAAACACCCTTGTTGGACAAATTTGTGTCCTTTCAGATAGGAATAAAAGACTTCTAGCTAGAAGTCTTTTATTGTTTAAGTGAGAAATTACCTCTTTCTCAAAAAATACTTTACTTCTGGGGGAGTCGTTTCCTACAGTGTTTTATACTATCAACAGCTCTCCAATGCTCATTAACAAGTCAGTTTGTAGGTTAATATTTGTTTTGAGTTGTTACCAAACGTGTACCTTCCCTTTAAAGGAACACGTTGCCTTTAATCGGTCGAGTTGGTCATTGAAAAGCATTTAAAACCGTTTTTTTTTTTAAATAAAATGCATAAAATGGTTGGAAAGATGTTGTAAAAGTAGAATACAATGATCCACACAAACATGCCTCGAAATTGCACGGTTTTCCTTTTACCTCATCAAATAACACGGTTGGCCATTTATGGGAGTCAAAATGGCCGACCGTGTTAGTTCGCACAGTAAAAGGAAAGCCACGCAATTTCGAAGCAAACTTGTGTAGATCATTGTATTATAATTTTAAAACATCTTTCCAACCATATGCATTTTATAACAAACAGTTACAAGCGCTTTTTATAGACCAACTCGTCCGATCCAAGGCAACGTGTTCCTTTAAGTGTTCTAGAAAGAATCAATTGGGTCAGCTCCCTTGGGAATCTAGTCACATGAATGCATCAGTCAGGCAGTTCAGTGATGTGATTTGTATGAAATATTTCAATTTGGCTGGAATTTTCATGTACAATAATGTGGGACAAGGCCACTTTTTTTTAGACGAGGCTCTCCTTTACACTGATTTTTTAATTTATTTTTTGATATTTAGGAACAAGGGCCAAGGTAAGAAGAACGTACCCATAATCAAGAAAGCAACATCCTTCGTATTTAGGAAATTTCAATGCGTTTCAAGTAATATTAAACCGTCACTCCCTTGAGTGATGTTCTATAGATCATTCCTCACTCTAAATAAATTTGATCACCCACACTGTACGAGTCTGGTTGTGGTGGTACATACGTACAATGTATGTGTGCGTGTCTCATGGTTTAAAAATGCATAAAGCAGTTTACTTCATGTAGTGCTCTCAGTCTAGACTTGATGACAAGTCGTTAGGCGCTGCCTATTTGTCTGCCTTTCATGCAACAGTCACAGTGCGATGTTGCACATGCAACAGTAGTAGGTGACTCACACACACATACTGGGATCGAGGGTGTGTGTATCGTCCCCGAAACTACACACTGCGCTTCACAATTACCGTCTTGACTTCAAGACTACCCTCAGTCAAGCCTACACAGAATCAAACACTACATACATTTATCAGGCCTCGAAATAACCTAAAGCATCCGCAGCAAAACCTGTGGTGTCCTTTGCTTAGCCGTGGTGCCCTGTGCTTTTGCTCTGGTTCCCTCTGTAATGCTCCCATACAAATTTTTTAATTTTCCTCATAGAAGTGCCCCTTATTAGAGGAAAATTGCTGTGCCCCTTCAAGAGAGAAGTTCAAGGCCTGATAATATATGCAATTGAATTTTTGATCTGTTGGGGATGGTTTGGGTTCACCAACCCTCACAGTCACTACAGCAAGAACATTTGACACGTGTACAAGGTTTAACCAAGGGTAATGTAAGAGACATGCTGCGCTGATGTACTTTCAGTATGTATGACTGAGCTACAGTTTGTGGCACGTCACGGGTCATATAGAGTTTAGCCAAAGGGGTGTCTGGGCCCAATTGCATAGAGGCTCTGCTTAAGCACAAAATTTTGCTTATTAAGCAAAACAAATCCTTGCTTAGTAAAATCAGATTACAGGCCAAGACTCCACTCAATTGTAATGCTAAGTTAACAACAGCCAAATACCAGTCACAAACAATGTATATGGCATGAAATTTTGGCCAGTAACATGTGTAAATTAAGCGAGCTATTTTCGTTCTTAAGCGATTGTTTTGCTTTAAGCAGCTCTATGAAATTGGCCCCAGGTTGTTTTAGTGGAAAACCTTACATGTGTTAAATTTGGACACCCCTTTTTTTTTCTCATGTTAATGTTTTGGACCAGTAAACAATTTGGACACCAAGTTTTTAAATTCCAATAATTTGTTGATGACCCTTTTACCAAATTCTGGCTGAAACCTTGTGACCTTTCTGTGAACATTGGTATCTCTTCAACCAGCTGTGTAGAAAAAATGAAAATATTAGTCTATACATTTTTTAATACCATAATCTTCTTTTTGTGATACTTGAACTTTGAACTTTCTCATTGGGAGACAAATTAAAGCCATTGGACACTTTCAGTAAACAGTATTGTCCAAGGCCCACACTTCGTGTATCACAACTTATATAAAAAATAACAAACCTGAAAATTTAGGCTCGATCGGTCATCGGAGTCGGGAGAAATTAACGGAAAAACCCGCCCTTGTTTCCCACGTTTCTCAGTGTCAGGACCGTAATTCTCGATATCGAGAATTGATATTGTTTTAATGTTTTCTCTAAAAGTGAAGCATTTCATGGAAAAATATTTCAAGAGAAGTCTTTCACCATTACCCTCTGTAAACCCTGTAAGTTATTTGTAAATCTGTGAACTTAGGTGAACACTAGGTTGTCCAAATTTGCTGAAACATTTCAACACTAGGGTGGCCAAATTATTCTCTTCCAATAGTTTAGAAGTTCAATACACTTTGTGATAGGCGGCGGCTGTCCAACCAAAAGCAGGTGTTCAAATACCCACTAGGTTGGCAAAGTGTTTTTCTTTCCTCACCTTTTCACCTCTAGGACTGTGGTTCAAATCCCACCAGGGGCCGTACTGTACACGTTCGTGAGTTGGGTTTGATCAGTCCCTACCAGATTGCTTGGGTTTCCCATGGAATATTGTTCTAAGGTTTCCTTCCCCTTATTTAAAATTGAAACCTCCTTGTCTTCTCTCCATTGGGTTCTGGTTAGTAAGTTTGCAAAAACAAGTAAGACTTACCGTTAAAAGAACCACAGAACAACTAAAAGTAACAATAAATTATTATATTAATACATAGGCAGCCTAATACCCCCAAAAAAACCTAGTTTAATGGCGTGATGTTTCAACCCTAGCAGAGTCTTTCTCGAAACTCTGCTGGGGTTGAAATGTCAGGCCATTAACTATTAATAATTAAATCAGTATTGTGTAAGTTATGCAATTAATTTAACTGCACAATGCTGTCCTATTTTGAGTAAGCAGTTTGCAATAATAGCTCATTCTATTTTCACATAAATAAATATGTAACTGATAATGCAATGAATAGGCATACTATATTAATAGAACTGTAGTTTTTATTTTAATTGTTATATATATTATAGAAGAACTATTTTTATTTTTTTGATCCACAGAAATCTAATCTGGAATGGACTTTGGCCAACGTCCTCCTGGAACCTTCTAGTTTCTGTGGCGTTTGTTTCGTTCTTAATGGTCCTGGACTTTGACTTCTGCAGTTCACTCAACAATAAGTTCTGGACACTTGGAGAGTATGTGTACATTTCCAGAGGTTGGTCTCATTTCATTTCAATTACATCAACGTGGCTGGACTATATATCGTCCAAGGACGTAAAAAGTTTCACAAAGATAAAAGAAAACAGTAAAATGAGAGATTTAGAAACGTTTAACTATTAAAAAGGTAAATGCAGAAATGTTTGGGTTATTTTATTTGAATTTTATTTTATTTGGAAATACAAAACAGTATTCAAAATGATGAAAATGAGAATTTCGTATTAAATCTTATTGGTTGAAATACTTATCATAAAGGTTTTTACATCGCATGCTGATTTTTCCTGCCCGACTTGTTGCATCAATTTCTAACTTCTGATTTACTTTTGGCACAAAACGTTGAAACGCATGTTGGAAAAGGGCATGAGGACACAATCTATTGAGCTCATGTTTACCCTCGTATTGTTACAAGTTTTATATTTTTGGGTTGAACAAAGACAAATTTAGTGGAGTGTGACTAAAACCTGCGACGTCCGTGTTAACATTTCAAAACTCTACCAACTGACCTAGGCCTAATGTTAGTGGTCCCCCAATTTTGCCTTGATAAAAACAGGATTACCAACCAAATTTCTGGGTGATTTTCAGTATTTTAAAGCAAACAACAGCTGAATACAACAAGCAACATGCAACAAGTGGAAACTTGATTGGTAATACTGTTCTAATCAAGGAAGAAACGTCATGCTAAGCAAATTGCTGTGCTTACAGGCTTTATGAAATCTAGTAACAAAGGTATCTAGCCCTATTGTTGACGGTGTCACAATTTTGTCAATATCTGGCATTTTGTAATTTCTCTCTCTGTTTTTTTTTTTATAAGCCAGTAGCATAGGAAACAAAGCCCCCAGGCCACTGTTATTAAATTAACTTTTTTTCCTGGCATGTGTTGCTGGCTCTATTGTATATTCCCTTGTCATTTTGATTATTTTCTTGCTTTATATATTGTATTATTCATGACATGTGTGAATGCCAAATAAATAATAATAACAACAATAATAATTTCAGGGCCGCCGTACTACTACTTGAAGGTGTTGGTAGTATCCTTACTTGTAGGCGTCTGTTTCTTCATCTCGTTGCTTCATGTGAGACGCTACCTACTGCGTATCCTACTCGCATACAAGGGATGGTTACGTAAGTACTCGATTCTCTTTTCCGTTCTCGTCCAAGATTAGATTAAAAAGCACTGGACACCTTCAGTAATTGTCAAAGACCAGTATTCTCATTTTGTGTATCCTAACATGTGCAAAAAGTTACACATTCAGTGAAATATTGGAGTCAATATTGGTCAGTGAAGTTGCAAGAGAATACTGAAAGAAAAGACACCCTTGTTGCACAAAAAATTAATTTGTATGCTTTTTTGCCTATTAAAAGACTTCAGGCCTGAAGTCTGTTAAAATTTGAGTGGGAAATAACCTCTTTCTCAAAAACTACGGGAGCCGTTTCTTACAATGTTTTATACCATCAACAGCTCTCCGTTGCTCGTTACCAAATAAGGTTTTATGCTAACAATTATTTAGAGTAATTACCAATAGTGTCCTGCAGCCAATTTCACGAAACTTTACGCAACTGCGTAAATCCCCTTGCGCAACGTTTATGGAGCAACTTGTGCCATAAACGCTGCGCAAGTGGACTTAAACGCAGTTGCGTAAAGTTTCGTGAAATCGGCTGCAGTGCCTTAAATACCGACATCTCTATCCTCCTCAGATGAAACACCCAAGAATCAATCTTGGAGTACCCTTGGGTGGGCAGTCTTAGTGCGTATCATCAGCGGTCAGTCTTTCAGTGCTCTGATACCAGCCCTCTGCCCAAGCACCTACAGCTACCAGCTCAGCTTGCCGCGTATGCCTGTGCCGTCCCTGGACGATACCATCTCACAGTTCCTGGCCTCCATGAAGCCGCTGTTGGATACAGAGGAGTACAATCAGCTACAAAAACAAGCTAAGGTAAAATTGTGGTAGCTTTTTTATGTTAACTGGGCCCAATTTCATAGAGCTGCTCAAAAAAGATCTTGCTTCGTAAAATCAGATTACTGGCTTAGACTCCACTCAATTGTTATGCTAAGTAAACAACATCTTAATATCAATCACAAGCAATGTATGTAGCATGAAATTTTTGCCAGTAACATGTGAAAAATAAGCGACCTATTTTCATGCTTAAGCAAATTTTTTGCTTAAGCAGCTCTATGAAATTGGCCCCTGAAAGAGAGTATGTACTTTCCGAAACATGTACTGAAGAACCAAATACAGTCGACTCCCGTTGGTCCGCCGCACTGGCCTACTTTTCTCGTATTGTCCGAACCTCGCCTTAAACGTAGCGACCATTTACACGTATATGCACAGGTGTACATGGACAGGTGAAAACATGTATACACACGTCGGTGCATGCACTACACATTTTGTTATCATGGGACCGCAAAAATACCTTGTTCTCGTTACGACCGTGCTTGTATCTTCCGTTTTTTAAGACATAGAAACACGCATGGGACAGTCCGGGACCGGTGAAATACCTCGTATTAACCGTTGTCTCGTAGTATTAACGAGAGACGACTGCATGTACATTAATCTCATTGAATACCTGTTGTAGAATTTCAAGAGAACTGTTGGACCCAAGCTACAGAGGCTGTTACATTTGAAGGCATGGTGGGCCTCCAACTACATCACTGACTGGTGGTGAGTAGAATTTAGGATATGAACACTGGATGCATTTGAGTGCGTTGTTGCTGAGTGGTAGCCTGAAGTGAAATCAGGACTAATTTTTAATGGAAAAACCAGATTTCACTGAGTGACTATATTTTGCGACAATGCACAAAAAAAATGCATTCAATATTTGTTTTGTATAGCTCACACTTAAAGCCATTATACACTTTCGGAACAGAAAAAAAATAAAAGTTCACAGATTTACAAATAACTTACAGGGTTTACAGAAGGTAATTGGTAAAAGACTTCTCTTGAAATATTATTCCATGAAATGCTTTACTTTTTGAGAAAACATTAAAACAATTATCAATTCTAGACATCGAGAATTGCGGATTTATACTAAACACATGTCATGACACAGCGAAACGTGGGGAAACAAGGGTGGGTTTTCCCGTTATTTTCTCCCGACTCCGATGACTGATTGAGCCTAAATTATCACAGGTTTGTTATTTTATAATATAAGTTGTGATACACAAGTGTGGGCCTTGGACAATACTGTTTACCGAAAGTGTCCACTGGCTTTACAATCTTTTAGAAATGTTCTTTTCATGTTTTCAAGAGCCATTCTTTCAGCTGTTCAATTTTTGCATGAGACCTAATCATGCCTCTAGCCAATGGGCTAGCTCGTGGTCTAGTGGTAAGACATCCGCTCATAGCAATGAAGAGGTCATGGGTTTGAATCCCAACCGAGTGATTTGCATGTGGATTCTTTTCTTGAGGGTCATGGCCGAGTGGTTAAGAACATCGAATTTAAGTTCTGGTGCCAAGTCACCAGAGTGTTGGTTCAAATTCAATTCAATTCAATTCAATTCAATTCAATTCACTTTATTATCCACGATGGGAAATTCATTTCGACCTTTTAAACAACAATTTTACAAAATTTACATAAGATTATTTAAAATATTATATAAAACAAAACAAAAAACACTACAAGCCACAAAAGTCTATAGAAATATATATAATATATTAATTGAAAAAAACTGGAAGTAAAAGATTGATTTTACAAAAATATTTTAACGTTGCAATTGTTCATTAAAAATTCGGACACCTGAGGGGACAAATGAATTAGCATATCGCTTTGTATTAATTCTGAGCTGTAACAGGCGGTTGCTTCTAGCACTTCGATTGAACTGTACATTTAGGGGGTGGGTTTCATCTGACAAAATTGTAACCCTTGTGTCCTTGAGCAAGATACTTAACTAAAATTGCTTCTCTCCACCCAGGGGTATAAATGGGTACCTGCGAGGGTAGAGGTTGATATTGTGAATGAAAAAGCCTTTGGACCAATATAAACTGTTGCCCAGGTTGATACTCCCAAGGGAGCTGCGAAACATTAAAAGACATGTTATTGGCCCTATGACCAGGGCACTAATGTAAAGCGCACGGTTATTGTGAAATGCACTATATAAGAATTTGTTTTTATTATTATTATTATTCTAAAGCATGTAGTATACAGTGCTTAAAGGAACACGTTGCCTAGGATCGGTCGAGTTGGTCTTTGAAAAGCGTTTGTAACCGCATATGGTTAGAAAGACGTTTTAAAAGTAGAATACAACGATCCACACACATTTGCCTCAAAATTGCGTGGTTTTTCCTTTAACTTTGCAAACTAACACGGTCGGCCATTTAGTGGGATTCAAAAATTTGACTCCCATGAGTGGTCGTGTTTGTCGACGAGGTTAAAAAAGAAAACCACGCAGTTTCGAGTGATACTTGTGTGGATTAATATATCTACTTTTAAAATATCTTTCTAATCATATGCATTTTGTAACAAACGGTTACAAAGGCTTTTCAAAGACCAACTCAAACCGATCAAAGGCAACGTGTTCCTTTAAAAAGGCAGTGGACACTTTTGGTAATTGTCAAAGACTAGCCTTCACAGTTGGTGTATCTCAACATATGCATAAAATAACAAACCTGTGAAAATTTGAGCTCAATCGGTCATCGAAGTTGCAAGATAATAATGAAAGAAAAATAACCCTTGTCACACGAAGTTGTGTGCGTTTAGATGGTTGATTTCAAGACCTCAAGTTCTAAACCTGAGGTCTCAAAATCAAATTCGTGGAAAATTACTTCTTTCTGGAAAACAATGGCACTTCAAAGGGAGCCGTTTCTCACAGTGTTTTATACCATCAACCTCTCCCCATTACTCGTCACCAAGAAAGGTTTTATGCCAATAATTATTTTGAGTAATTACCAATAGTGTCCACTGCCTTTAATAAACATCGGTGTAAGGGTACCAAAAAAAAGACACGTTCTGGTCAAGCATCATGTCTGACTCACAGAACTTTAATGTTTTGTTCTTGTAGGGAGAAGTACATCTACTTGATGAACAGAGCACCAATAGCTGTAAACTGCAACTACTACTGCCTTGGGAATGCTTTCTGGAAACCCACCCATATTCAAACAGCAAGGTGAGTATATTGCTACACTGTGTGGAGTAGCTTGTCCTGTCTTCTTAAAAACTACGTTACGTCTGAGGGATTCGTTTCTCACAATGTTTTATACTATCAAAAGCTCTCCAATGCTCGTTACCAAGTCAGTTTTTAAGTTAATATTTGTTTTGAGTAATTACCAAACGTGTACCTTCCCTTTAAACAACGAACCATACAGGCCTGTTATGTAGTACCTCCAGTAACCTCACTAAACCAGTAACCTTCTAAAATACTGTAACAATTTTGTTTTCATTTTCTCAGCAATTAAGCACTGAATTTAGCTGAACATTTCCCATGTGATTTATATTGTATCTTTCTTTAAATTTTTTTGCTTCAAACCAGCACAACTTTTAAACAAATCTATGACCCTACCTTTATGGTTGATTACAGAGCTGCCTCACAGAGCTATGCCTTCATGTGCTTCAAGCGGATGATAGAAAGGGAGCAAGTGCCCCCTCTTGTGATCAGAAACACCATTCCAATCTGTATGCACCAGTACGAGCGAATGTTCTCCACCGTCAGGTAATACTGCTACTAATAATAGTAAAAGACATTTATATACATAGCGCATAATGCAGGAACCTCTATGCGCAACACATAACATTAAACAATGACTTGAAATATAAAAAGGAATAACGACAAGAAAATTAAGTTTCAAACAAATGGGTCTTTAAAAGTCCCTTGAAAATCTGAGTTAGTAGTTATTGGCCAGCAGAACGAAGAGAATGAACAGGAACAAAATATAATTTCTTATTTAATGACACTGGACACTACTGGTTATTGTCAAAGACCAGTCTCCTCACTTGCTGTATCTCAACTTATGCATAAAATAACAAACCTGTGAAAGTTTGGGCTCAATTGGTCGTCAAAGTTGGGACTCTCATTAAACAGCTCCTCTTTGTGGGTTATACTTTAAAAAACATTGTTTTTACTCTGTTTTTATGAATTATGGAAATAAGTATAAGGTTGAATTTAATTTGAATTGAATAATAATGAAAGAAAAAAATACCCTTGGCACACGAAGTTGTGTGCTTTCAGATGCTTGACTTCGAGACTTAAAAATCTAATTCTGAGATCTTAAAAATCAAATTCGTGGAAAATTACTTCTTTCTCAATAACTACGTTACTTCAGAGGGAGCCGCTTCTCACAATGTTTTATACTATCAACAGCTCTCCATTGGTTGTTACCAAGTAAGTTTTCATGCTCACAATTATTTTAGTAATTACCAATGGTGTCCGCTGCCTTTAATCAGGAAAGCAAAATTGCATTTTACTGACTCCTGTTACAGTCTTCCATTTTTGTAGTCCGTCAATTCACATGTCAAGATCTTGAAACCATCGTACTTTGTCTAAACTGCGCACAGATATCTTGAGCTCCAAAATGACGCATCCAAGATTAATCGTGGGTGAGGATGTTAGTGGATTTGCGTCAATATCATCAATATTGCACATTTTGTAATTCACAGGGTGCCAGGCGCAGACTTTGATGATCTTGTTCACTATGACTCTTCTGTTTCTAAGGTGAGAAAAACATATATGAAAATGACATTAAAGGAACACGTTGCCTTGGATCGGACGAGTTGGTCAAAACAAAAGCGTTTGTAACCATTTTTTATATAATGCATATGGTTGGAAAGATGTTTTAAAAGTAGAATACAATGATCCACACAAGTTTGCCTCGAAATTGCGTGTTTTTTCTTCTACTGTGCGAACTAACACGGTCGGCCATTTATGGGAGTCAAAATTTTGACCCCCATAAATGGCCGACGTGTTAGTCGACGAGGTAAAAGGAAAACCACGCAATTTTGAGGCATGTTTGTGTGGATCATTGTATTCTACTTTTACAACATCTTTCTACCCATATGCATTTTATAAAAAACGGTTACAAACACTTATCAAAGACCAACTCGACCGATCCAAGGCAATGTGTTCCTTTAAGAATCATTATGGCGTTCCATGGACTCGAGCTCTGGTGTTTCTGATCAGCAGAAGTTTGGATCCGAGTCCCAGTCTTAACACATGTGTTTTAAACTCGACAATTAACCATTGTTGCTTCGTCCTTCGGATGGTGCAAAAAGCCATAGTTCCTGTGTTTTGATAAATGGTCCATGTTGTTTTGTACACCCAAGGAGACAAATGTCACCCAAGGCAAAGCCTAGGGTGCCATTTTCAAAACACCATCACGCAATGGGTAACAGTTGTTTTGTTATACCATAGTAATAGACCAAAAAGCAATCTTTTGTCATCTTTTCTGATGATATCGGCACAGTTAAAAAGCTGATGAACAGTAGTACATGTAGTTGCGAAAGAATTGTAAACAACAATGGCGGTTGATAATGGACATTGATAATGGACATATTATTTAACTGTTTCCTACGGCACACAGTACATGAATGGCTTTCAATTTACCTGGTACCAGCAGAATTCCAACCATACCCGGTGCTATTTCCAATATTTTTGCATGGCGTTGCGAACAACAACCAATGGTGGGCAGGATCAAAGTAATGTACCCCTGTGAGGTACATCACTCGTGTTCCCCTGAGCTATGTACACAGGTCTCTGTAACACATCACAGTATTGGTTCTCGACTAATGAAGTCCATTATCTATTACCGAGGTACAGCAAAAATCTATTACCATGGTTAATATACAAATATTGTCTGCTTCGAGTGCTATGGTTGAAACTTCGCCTCCCGAGGTGATCACCGGAGCGTTCTAT
This sequence comes from Asterias amurensis, assembly GCF_032118995.1. Classification (NCBI taxonomy): domain Eukaryota; kingdom Metazoa; phylum Echinodermata; class Asteroidea; order Forcipulatida; family Asteriidae; genus Asterias; species Asterias amurensis. Next base: position 16,828,127 of record NC_092652.1, read on the forward strand.
TTTCCCGAGTGAAAAGTTTCACAGATGCACAACTGATTGGGTTCGAGGGGGGTAAAAAGACATCTGGGTACTGCACCCCGTGTGATAGTCGTCGGACTATCACACGGCTAACGATGCACTACCACACGGCAAACGATGCACTATCACACGGCCGCCGTCTAGTAAAACTAAGACATATCATGTGACGCGCTCTAAACCAATGAAAAGGCAGAATATTTGTAAGGGGTGTTATAATAGCAAATATGCCATTCTCGCTACCATGGGCAGCCTGCTGTATCGAGTATCAATACCCCTTGTCACTGACCCCTGGGAGGGAAATACTCAAAATCAACGCTGATTGACTAAACAAAACATGACTGCTTTAAAAACTTTCCAGCGCTTGTAAGGCGCTTGTCGAGCACCTAGTATGTGCATGTAAAAATGTACGTACTTCCACGCAATATAGACATTTTTTGAATGAATCTTTTTTTTCTTTTGGGGGGGGGGGGTCACCCTGAACTGCCTACGGTTGGCTGTATCACAGAGCCTTCTGCAAAGTTTATTACGCAGAATCGATCAACCATAGGACCAATTAACATATCAAATATGTTTGGACATTTTAAAATCACACTTCTAGGGATTCAATCGAGCAGGGCATTCTGGGAAAGAAATAAAATGGCGCGACAAGATTCTACTCGACAGGGCTTACTCCAACATAGCACCAAGACTCTGGAACTCACTTCCGGATTACCTCAGACAAAACAAATACACAACATCACTCTCTTCCAGCAGAAACTCAAAACACACTTATTCTTGCTTGCTTTCCAACATCGTGACAAAACTTGACCGGCGCCTTTGAATGTTTCTCCTTTTCAGTAAAGTGCGCCTTATAAATGCTGTAGTTTATTATTATTATTATTATTATTATTATTATTATTATTATTATTATTATTATTATTATTATTATTCTACACTGCTTTGAACAAGGTTGCAAACAAGCATGTTAAGATTTTGTGACCTTGTGGATAGCAGTGCCTTCAAGGGGTCTATTGAATTGACTATTTCTTCTGATCCCTTCAGCACACCGTTGTGTTACGGCAAGGTCTGTACTACAAACTGGACATGTACGACACCATGGGTCAGCCTCTCTCACCTTTGACCCTAGAGCAACAGTATTCATGGATCATTGAAGATGCCGACAAGAAGATAGGTGGGTCAAACTGTTGTAATTGTTTGTAATCACCCGAACAGTCAAAAGTGTTTGAACACGTGATGCGATCAAGCTGAATGTATCGTTTCACCGAAATGTAATTATGAAGAAAGAAAACAAAACAGGTCAACAGGGGTGAAAGTTTTACAAATATTGTTTTGTAAACTTAAATGCCAAAATTAGATTAGATTAGATTAGATTTTTTTTATTCGTCAAATTTTTTATTCGTCAAATTTTATTCGTTTATTCGTTAAATCACTTTCTCGAATTTGCACATTAAAATGCAGTAATTAAAAATAGCACAAAACACATGAACCGTAGACATTAAAACAGCAACAATATAATAAAAATATCACATTGCACAAATAAATAGTTCAAAATACATCGGAATTAAAATATACATAAAAAACAGAAACTAAACTAAGGATGACTTGGAAAGGAAAGGGGGGGTGGGAAAGGAGAGAAGGAAGGGTGTGGGAGGGGTGGGAAGACAATTCATGGGAACGAGGAAGAGGCCGTAAAATAACTTCCTTCCTAATAAGAACATAACAAAGGGGTTGAACTGAGCATTGGAAAATTCTGATGATGTATGTTCAATAAAAAACTCAACTTTAAACTCCCGGGAAGCCTACAACCCCAAGCTGCTCAATTTAGCACTTGGGTGTTAATCAAAGATTGACTCGGCCCTTTAAAGTTTCACGGGTTAAGAGCAAAGATTATAGAGCGCCGAAGGCGCAAGATGCAGAACTGAAGCTACAACTATTGTTGGAACGTGAAATACGCACAGGCGCAATTTCAGCAAGTGAATGTTTTGTTTTCCATGGTCATTGTCTGCACTGATCTATTGTTGTATCAAAAGAGTTACTTGCCTCCGGTTAAGAGAAGCAGTTTTGGTATAGGTGCATTACTCATGGACGCAAGTGTCATGACCAGAACTCAACCCACACTCCGATGATTCATCTATTGGAACTCAAATCAGATGCAGTTGACACAACGCCAAAACGTTCAAACTGTTTTTTCTCTAATTTGTATTTATAGCTGAAGGGAAGATTTCTGGATCTCCAAGTGCCTTCACAACCCTAGAAAGGACAGACTGGGCGGAGAAGCGATCAAGGTACCTGTCGTCCGGGGTCAACCAAGAGACGTTGGAGGTCGTCGACAAAGCAGCCTTCCTGGTAGGTAGCCTTAGGGTACACAAGAGCTAGAGAGGAGCTTTGCAGGGCCTAGGGATTGGATTGAGGTTGGGAGTCATCTGAAAATGAAAATATATCTGTTCACTTTGTATAACCGTTAATTTTCCCTTCACAGCGCATAGGGACATCACGGTGGTATGGGTTATATAAAAAACTGTTCATCTTTTCACAGTATGCAAAAGAAAGATAACATGTTCCTTTGTGCCGGTAACTCCTCGGGTTGGGTTATGTCCCATAGCCGTATATCTCAAGGGTTTTCTCAGGATAAGCTCTGTTCTCAAAAGCGCCGCCTTCTGTAACAGGGCCCAATTTCATGGCTCTGCCTACCACCCAGTTCTGCGCTTACGATCACGATTCCCCGCTTACGTGCAAGGGCTGAATTTTTGTGCTAGCCTTTTAAGCGTAGAAACGTGGAGTACGCACAAGCAGAAGCCAAAACTGTTTGCTAACACGTGAAATACGCTTGCCGAAAGCATAGAATTTCCTGCTTCCATAAGCGCCTATTCCTTGCTTACCGTTAGCAGAGCCATGAAATTGGGCCCAGATCTATCTTCCTGTTTGTCCCTTTTGTCTAGATGTTTCCCCAGTGCCTTGGGAATGGTGCCAAGTGCTCCAACCACCACGGGGACTACTTTTACCTTTACCTGCCAAATCTCACACAGTCCCCTGGCCAGATCTTGATGCTTTTGGATCTTTTCCATCTTCTTTGAAGCTTTTTTTTTTTTTATAATTATTTTTATTTAGGTGACTCTAGAGACCTGTGAGTTTGACAATCTGAGTGACAGGGCCAAGTTCTTGCTTCATGGGAACGGATCCAGTCACTGGTTTGACAAGAGTCTCTCCATGTTCGTCTTCACGGACGGCAAGTTTGGCTACAATATCGAGCATTCATGGGGAGATGCACCCGTCGTTGCCCACCTTCAAGAATATGCATGCACTGACGAGTGAGTATTTATGGTATCAAGGACATTTTTTAAAACATTGTGATTGCATTTAGGCTTATTGGAAGCTTTCATCTTCTTCCACCAGGGTGGGGGAGCAATTTGTAGTTTTCCCATCCCCATCCCTTAAAGCCAATGGACCCTTTCGGTAAACAGTATTGTCCAAGTCCCACACTTCGTGTACCACAACTGATATATAAAATAACAAACCTGTGAAAATTTAGGCTCAATCGGTCATCGGAGTCGGGAGAAAATAACGGGAAAACCCACCCTTGTATCCGCACGTTTCACCGTGTCATGACATGTGTTTAAAATACAGTCGTAATTCTCGATGTCGAGAGTTGATAATTGTTTCAGTGTTTTTTCAAAAAGTAAAGCATTTCATGGAATAATATTTCAAGAGAAGTCTTTCACCACTACCTTCTGTTTGTAGTTCTGTGAAAAAAATTCTGTACCGGAAGGGTCTAATGGCTTTAAGTAGATTACCAGCCACAGATAGTACACATGAGATGGTATTAAGGTTGGTAACCTTATGTAAGCATGATTTTGTTGTGCTTAGAGCTTCTTTTTTTTTTATTAAAGGGTCTATGTAACTTTTGTAGGACAAAAGACACAATGTCCACAGATTTATACTAAACCTACACAGTTTGAAGATAATGATAGTAGAAAGCTTCCCTGAAAATATGACGTGCTGAGGTGCTGTAGTTTTTGGGAAATGAGTAAAACAATGTCATGAAAAAAATTTTCGTCATGAAAATGATTTTCGTAAATTTTAATCATTTACAAACATTGTGTTACTCATTTCTCAAAAACTACAGCACCTCAGTAAGTAATATTTGAAGGGAAGCTTTCCACTATCATTATCTTCAAACCCTGTAAGTTTAATGTAAATCTATGGACATTTTGAAAAAGTACCAAAATCCTTTAAACAGCTCATGATTGTTAGCTAGTTTTATTTTGGACAGCTGTTGATTGGGCCAATTTCTAGGGCCAATTTCATAAAGAGCTTAAAAGATTGATCTTAACTGCAAACCAATCGTAGTTGCTTAGTAAAGTGTGATGTCACAGTACAAATCACTATGGCAATACTAACAAATTGTCTTGTTGTGAAATTGATTGCGGTGTGAAATCAAGCCCTGGTTGTTTAATTTGAGAAATTATTCTGAACTATGTATTTTGTTTCTACCCAGGGTGATGGACAATCGCTACGGTCCAGACGGTCACTGTAAACCCATGGAGGGATTTGTCCAGGCGGCCATTAAGGCCCCGACACCGCTAGAATGGGAGGTCAGCGAAGAGATGACCGAAGATATCCAAGACGCCATTGAGTTTAATAGAAAGGTTCGTCTGATCAACTGTTTTCAAAGGAACATTACAGAATTGTTTTTTTCTAACAAAACAGTTGCTGGCAGTGTGAGAACTTAATGTAATCCACCATATACAAAAACTGACAAACCTGTAGAAGTTTGAGATGGACCGGCCATCTGGGTCACGAGAGAAAAGTGAATAACCGATTTTGCATTGCATCGATGCCAAAATAAAAATGAATAAAACGCTCACTGAGCAAAAAACTCCACACGCGAAGTTAGATTATTTATTTCTCATCAAATATGACGTTACAGACAGAAATATTTCAATGGATGTTTTCAACTATCATCATTATTAGACTGTGTAAGTTTTATGTAAATCTGTGATCTTCACGATTTTTGTTTCTTACCAATTCTGTAACGTTCCTTTAACCTAAATCCTTTTTTTTTTTTATACACATGGAGCCACCGCAAACCTCGTCTGATTTATAGGTCCAGTATGCAAAATTTCAAATACTACTGATTGCTAATTGCTTTATTTTGTTTATATGTTACAGAATAGCGAGGACATTGATCTTGTAGTCATAAATCATGATGACTATGGCAAAGGGTTCGTCAAGAAATGCAAAGTAAGTCACTTGAAATTTGATTGAACTTGATTGATCCCCTTTTTTTGTTGGTTAGTGACCTACGACTTTACATCCCATCGGTACAACGTAATAATAATAAGAAGAAGAAAAACTTATATAGCACAAGTCAGTACTGCAAGTACTCTCAATGCGCTTAACAAAACAACACAAACAAATTTATCCAAGAGAAAGCAACAATAAACTAAAGAGTATAAGATTACAAAACAGATTGAGTGAACAGGTGGGTTTTGAGATGTGATTTGAAGAGGTCCAAGTTTATCTGCGAATGGAGGGTAGCAGGAAGAGAGTTCCAAAGGGTGGGTGCGCTGAAAGCTAAGGCTCTGTTACCGTACGTTTTTGTTCTGTATGGGGGAACTTGTAGGAGAAGCTGTGAAGAGGATCTGAAGTGACCTTGTCTGGGTGTATGGCGTTATCAATTCAGAAATGTAATGAGGGGATAGACCATGGACAGCATTGAACGTGAGGAGCAGGACTTTGTACTGTATGCGAGCATTGACAGGAAGCCCGTAAAGTTCGTGTAGAATGGGGGTGATTTACGGCTTAGGGGTGATGTGGTTGTAGCAACAATGTTTTATTGTCTTGCTCAAGAACACAAGTGTCAGGAACAGGAATCGAACCCAAACTCTGCTGATCAGAAAATCAGAGATTGAGTCCAGTGTTTTTATCCCCTTGGCCAGGACAGGCCATCATTAGTACAGTGTCAGTAATAATTAGCTTTGTAGGATTGGAAGCATAGAGTTGTATATAAGAACTAGAGGGCCCACTGGCCTATATACGCGCCCCGGCATGCGCGCAGGCGTCCATTTTCTAAGTTGACAAAACAGCCATCTCACAGCGTGTGTTTGTTCAGCCATTTCGTAAGTTGAACAAATAGCATCGCTAGAGCGTTCAATAAAAAACTCAAACGTGTATTTCATATTCGCCGCGCGTACAGAATGGCGCGCTTGTCATCTTGCAGTCCCGTCGCGTTTGTGCAAGCAGAATCACCAGTGTCCCTCTAGTTCTTATATATAACTCTATGATTGGAACCCACAACCTTGTGACTGCAAGTCCTGCCGTCCAGTTAATCACGCACAAATTGAGCATCTTTCACAGAATGTGAAACTGTTTCTGTGTTTTTGTTGATTGTTTTTCCTCCAATGCCACCTCCTTTCCAGGTGAGCCCAGATGCCTACATCCAGCTAGCTCTGCAGTTGGCGTACTTCATGGACGAAGGGAAATTCGCGCTGACATACGAGGCGTCTATGACACGTCTTTACCTGAACGGCCGAACTGAGACGGTCCGTCCCCTGACCCAAGACTCTTGTGATTTCGTCCGGTGAGTGTGTTTATTATTTAGAAGATTGAGCGTGTAATGTTGAAGGGCAACCACAGCTTAACAACATGCATACAGTTTCTGGTCCCCCACCTGTTTCCTTTTTAGACACTGCCTTTTTATACCGAACTCAAGCTATAGCAGGTGAGATTACTGGTCTTTGACAATTGCCAAGGGTGTCATGTGCCTTTAATGCCGACTGAGTTTTTATTTTCTTGCATCCTTGTGTTTTCAGAGCGATGGTGGAAGATCACCACTCGACAGAAGAGAAGATTCGTCTTCTACGCAAGGCATCAGAGACCCACACTAAGCTCTACAAGGGCTGTATGAGCGGCAAAGGCTGGGATCGCCACCTCTTTGCACTCTACGTGGCTTGCAAGGGCCTGAAATATGTAAGATATGTAACTTATCAACACCTTCTGTAACAAACGTCTTTGTGGCTTGTAATAGTGAGGTTTAGCTGCCTGTTACGCGTGCAAATACATGAGCGTGAACGTCAAAAAAAAAAAATCTGTTCTGGGGACGTCGCTTTGGGCTTATTGCATGCTCACGTATGACGTCTGCGCGCACGTACATACCTGACGTGAAAAATTATAACCTCACGTATGCTAAAAATATGAGATTTTAACGACACAATTTTCTGATGTCCTCGTTCAGCGGAACATGCAGCTAAACCTCCCTACTTTGTAGCTACCTGGCACCAGAGCAGGCCTTGTATTCTTGATAGTTCATGGTGGACTTGTACCAGAGTAATTTTACATTAGTACCAGTAATTTTTCCTTTTGAGTTCATGAGTACAATATTTGTTTTCGTGAGTTTGTGTACAAATTTAGTACTTTCCCTTATACATGTATTAACCCATCTTGAATATTTTGCTGCAACCAACCCGGTTTTCTGTGGTCTTTACTACTATTTTAGGACAGTGAGTTTCTTCACCACGCGCTGACTCATCCCTGGACCCTGTCAACCAGTCAGACTCCACAGCAGCAGATAGCTGGTAACCCTACCCTCAATCACCCTGACCACAGAGATAAGGTAAGCAGGAAGAGTACCAGGCCATAGATCTTGTCGCAAATACTCGCTACACATGCGTTAGGTGTGGAAAGAGGAGCATGCTGGTCTAGCTAGCGAAAAAGGTCTTTTTTAGCACATGTCCTCTAGTGTTAATTAGTCACCAATCCAGTAAGTTGTTGATTGCGAAACACGACTTGGTGAATCCGCCATATAGGTTTTTGTGGTGTATGGAGCTCATCTAGTGATTTGGGTAGCTGCCAATAAAACTGCATCAATCGCCATTAATTATCATTATGCATAGAATGTTAACTTTGGCCTAAAAAAAAAAGTATAATTGTTCAAGACTACCTTGGAAGCTCTGCCAACTTTGTTTGGTAGCAGAGTTGATTGGCACAATAATGGTGCTATTAAAGCCATTGGACACTTTCGGTAAACAGTATTGTCCAAAGGCCCACACTTCGTATATCACAACTGTGAAAATTTAGGCTCAATCGGTCATCGGAGTTGGGAGAAAATAACGGGGAAAACCCACCCTTGTTTCCGCACGTTTCGCCGTGTCATGACATGTGTTTAAAATAAATCCGTAATTCTTGACAACGAGAATTGATAATTGTTTAAAAAATTTTCTCGAAAAGTAAAGCATTTCATGGAATAATATTTCAAGAGAAGTCTTTCACCATTACCTTCTGTAAACCCTGTAAGTTATTTGTAAATCTGCGAACTTTTTTTTTTTTCTGTGCCGAAAGTGTATAATGGCTTGAAGTGACAAAGTGTTGTACATAGTTTAGATGAACAACCACTCGACAAAAGTCTGACCTTTGCGGTATCACTTGGCCACGACCCTGTCGGTTGTTTCAGACCTAGTCACCACGTTTTTATTCACTTATTAATAATCAGACAACAAATTATAATCTTCAATTGTGAACAATTCTCCTTTTTGCAGGCCAGTCCAGGGGGTGGATTCGCACCAGTATCTGACGAGGGTTACGGCGTGTGCTACATGCTGCCGGAAGACAGTCGCTTCTTCTTCCATGTCTCATCCAAGCATTCCTGCCCAATCACCGACTCCAAGCGCTTTGTCAGTAACATCTTCAAGGCGCTCGCCGATATGAAGAAACTCTTCGTGGAGGGATGGGAGGCGGAAGACGCTAAGAAGAAATAAGGAGGAGACGGCTTCCAAGAATCTTGTGTGTGTGTGTGTGTGTGTGTGTGTGAGCTTATGGAAATGCCCTTGGGGGTCTTTAAACTTTATCTGCCAAATATTTACTTGTATTAAGACCCGTTCGTACTTCCTGCAACTGTGAAGCGCATTTGGACGTCACATGGCTGTTTCCACAGCGAATGTTTCGCAGGGGACAGTTAAACGTCAATTTGTGACGTCAAAATTTGTATCGCATACGCAGGAGGTATGAACGGGGGCTTTACTGTTTGTTTAGTATCATGCTGTTTACATCACATTAACGATTGACCTGCAGCATTACAGGGTCAGTAAAACAATGATGGGTGCTTGGAGTGTTCAGTCAGATTCATCATCGAGGTCTTGTTTATGTGTGGTGAAAACAAAGAACTTTTTTTGGCACATGGGATATTTTTTTTTTCTGACGACAATAGACGACTAAAGCCAAGTTCCCATTTGACATTTTTGTTTGTTAAAGAAGGACTACTTTTCTGTAGAATGACAAAATTAAATCCAATGGGGACGCATGGTAACCTGACCTCTCTGTCAACTTACGGCAACCGTGAAGTAAAACTAACAGGCCAAAAGAGGTCGCAGAAGACAAACGCGCAGCCACGGTAACTTGACATGGCCGCTAAAAAGTCAAATGGGAACAGCTCCGCGCTGTAAAACTACATTTGCTATGCAAATGTCGCGGAATATAAGTCAAGGTGTGAACACACAGTAGAAAAACGCTAAAGCCAGTCACGGTAATTTTCCGCGTGGCAGCGGAAAAAACAAGTCCAATGGGAACACCGTGTTAATGTGTGAACATTTTTAAAGCAATGTACACACTACACACTACACTGATATTTGTTGTTGAGATCACACACACGAGGGAACACAACTCCAAAGGGATATGCCAAAGTTGAATTAATTTCAACCGCATTAATGATTTTTAATAACAAGTTTTGCGAGTGTAGAGTAAAACTTGTACACCATCTGTTGCCGTTTTGGCTTGTAGATGGCATTTATTGAGAGTAAAGTATATGTAGTTAATGAGGTACACAGGTGTTATTATATAAGCCACTACAATGCAAATTAACCAGCATTCAGCATGAATCTGTTTGTGCTTGTGTTTTTAGGATGTTTGTTTTAAGGTCACACGCTAGTATATTTTACCAAGATTTGTATTGTTAAAAGGTTTTTTTATTATGGGTAAGTTGATAATTTTCATGTCTTCAAACTTAATCTTAAAATGATTAACCCTTTGAGACCATAGTGGCTGGAAACGCCTTGCAATATCTGACCTGCCTCCACTCAACCTTTAAAGGGTGTATGTACTTTTTGTAGGACAAAAAACACAATGTCCACAGATTTACACAAAACTTACACAGTTTGAAGAAAATGATAGTAGAAAGCTTCCCTGAAAATATTACGTGCTGAGGTGCTGTAGTTTTTGGGAAATGAGTAAAACTATGTCATGAAAATAATTTTCGTCTCATGAGACGAAAATTATAAGCGTTTACAAACGTATTTTCATGACATTGTTTTACTCATTTCTCAAAAACTACAGCACCTAAGTAAGTAATATTTGAAGGGAAGCTTTCCACTATCATTATCTTCAAACCCTGTAAGTTTAATGTAAATCTATGGACACTTTGAAAAAGTACCCAAATCCTTTAAGTATAAAGGTCATGACCTGAGTTTACATTTTTCAATGTTTCCCATGTTAACATAGTATCTTTGTTTCTAAAAACAATACATAATATCTGGTTACAGTGGTTTTTTTTTCCAGAAACTAAACATTTGTCATCAAAATTTAGGAATTAACTGAAAATTCTCTGTATAAAATACTCAGGCCTGTATGCTTCGTTTTTGAAAGGGCAAGGGCAGCAAGGCATTTTTCTCCTTGGTGAAGGGCATCCTATGAGGAAATTATAAATTTGTACTGTAGCATTTCAAGGGCATCAAGGCAATGACAAGGGGCCACGGAGGCAATTGCCTTCGTTGCCTCCGTGAACTATCAGGCCTGAATACTGTACAGACCATTTGAATGGCGATTTCTTTGAACGTTTTTGGATTTGGTAGTGTATCAAACTCGGTGGCATTTAACGCCACTAAACATCAGGTTAGAGACAAGTTTTTCCCGCCATTTTCATTAAGACTCTGATCCATCGGAATATAAGTTGATCACAAAATTAACTCGAATTTGGAGCCCCCTCCTTTTAAACAAGCTACTTATTTCTAACCCTTCTTTCTCAACCCAAGAAATACTCAACAGCATTATTACCTAACTTGCTAAGCACAGAGAAAGATTTATGTTGAAAATACAAATCACCCCCACTAAATGACATGTGGTCAGTGCGCATTTCTCCTGGTTCCAGGCGAAAGCGTGCTAAGCATTTATACTATTAGCACTAATTTTTTTGTTCGCATTTCTACTCAACAGGGCTGGAGATACCCAAATCACTCGCCATTATTTTGTTTTATCCTGTATTATCTATAGTAATACTTTTTTATTGTTTTGTTCGATTTTATGGAAGGGACCATTTAAGATATTTTAGTCAACAAAAAGTAACTCATACATTTCGATGAGGTGTTTTTTCCATAGTTAGAAATCTGTTTTAAGTGTTGTCTCAGGAATAACATTATTGGTTCATTATTTTTTTCAGGTTTTAAGTTTTAAGAACAGCAAGTGATCTTGCATGTTTTTATAATTTTGTTTTTTTCAAAAAGATATCTATAGATACCATAAAACCATATAACGTCAGTCTTCATAGCTCAAAATATAAATGCCTATTACAATGCAAGTTTACTACCGTAAGATATGCCAAGTACAATATCTCTTATTATGTTTTAACGAACCAGAAAATACAATACTTTAGTCTGGTCTAGTAAAAACAGGTACAAAATATAATCTGGCGCTTTTAAACAAAGAGGTGGCTTATTATGAAATTGTAGTAGTTATTTAGGTGTAGGTTTTAAATATATATGTAATTAAACATTCTGCTGTAAATAGAGCTGAATGGAAGGCAGTTTCTAAAGCTGGGACTGTATTGGCTGCTACATACTGGAGTTCACATATTCAAAGGCAGTGGGCACTATTGGTAATTACCGTCTCAAAATAATTATTATCATAAAACCTTTCTTGATTATGAGTAATGGGGAGAGATTGAAACATTGTGAGAAACAGCTCCCTCTGAAGTGATGTAGTTTTCGAGAAAGAAGTAATTTTTCACAAGTTGATTTCGATACCTCAGGTCTTTGACAGTAACGGTTCTCAGATTGTGTATTCTACTTACGGATTATTCTTCCTGCGTGGACGAACAAAAAGGCTCCGGATTTTTTCGGCGATATCTAAAATATGCTACCACCTTTTGAAATGAAATTTCCAAATGTTAGTTTACTGATTGTATTTGTACTTATAAAGGAACCAAACGATTGAATGGTTAAAAACTTAAAACATGCATAGCTGCCAATACAGTCACAGTTTAGAACAGCTTGATAATGTATTTTTCACAAACAATGCAACGAGTGAAATGTATTTCCTTATTTTTATTTAAAACAAATTCTTTCTTTTTTGTCATTTTAAACAAGTTAAGTATTAAAGGGTGTTCAAAATATTGGGGAGAATGACTTTATAATTGTTTACAGGTGCTTGCGTGAATTACAGGGTATAATGATTGTCGTAGAAAAACTTCCCTAGAAATATTTTGAAACTCTATTGGGTTTTTTTTCAAAATTTAGTGAAGATATTTGGTTTTGATCTCACATGTCCTAAACCTGATGTTTGGAAACAGGTTTGCTCTTTCATCTATTATGTTAAGTCAGATAAAGCGCACACAATTTTTAATTGAGGATTCATGTAATGTAATGGGCCCAAATTCATAGAGCTGCTAAGCACAACAATTTTCTTAAGAGCAACTATAAATATAAATATTAATAGTACACTTGCGGGTACAACCATGGGTAAAAAACTCTTTTGAAGGAGTGGTGGCTCTGAAAAGAGCCGGTTTGGTCTCGACGTTTCGAACAGTATACTCTGCTCATCTTCAGGAGAATGGAGACGAGCAGAGTATCCTGAAGACGAGCAGAGTATCCTGAAGACGAGCAGAGTATACTGTTCAAAACGTCGAGACCAAACCGACTCTTTTCAGAGCCACCACTCCATCAAAAGAGTTTTTACCCAGGGTTGTACCCGCAAGCTTACTATTAATATTTATATTTATAGTTACTCTTATTCTCCACACCATGCAAAGCTTCAAACACCATTTATGAAATTTCTTCCTTGTTAAAAAACAAGATTACCAACCAAATTTCCATTTGTTGCATACTGCTTGTTAGTGGTATTCAGTTGTTGATTGCTTATCCTGAAAATCACAGGGAAATTTGGTTGGTAATCCTGTTTATATCTAGGCAAAATTTTCATGCTAGACATATTTTTGTGCTTAGCAGCTCTATGAAATTAGGCCAAGGTCTTTGCTGACTAACAGTGTTGTCAATTTGTCTGAAGAGACATTTATGCCGCAACATTGGTTAATTTAAAGGAACACGTTGCCTTGGATCGGACGAGTTGGTCAAAACAAAAGCGTTTGTAACCGTTTTTTATAAAATGCATATGGTTGGAAAGATGTTTTAAAAGTAGAATATAATGATCCACACAAGTTTGCCTCGAAATTGCGTGGTTTTCCTTCTACTGTGCGAACTAACATGGTCGGCCATTTATGGGAGTCAAAATTTTGACCCCCATAAATGGCCGACGTGTTAGTCGACAAGGTAAAAGGAAAACCACGCAATTTCGAGGCATGTTTGTGTGGATCATTGTATTCTACTTTTACAACATCTTTCTACCCATATGCATTTTATAAAAAATCGGTTACAAACGCTTTTCAAAGACCAACTCGACCGATCCAAGGCAACGTGTTCCTTTAAAGGACAGGTACCTTTTCTTTTCTTACATGTTCTTGAGTTGTGTAAGCACAAAAACAAGCTTAGCACAGCCAATTAATGATGCTTATGAGAATATGGTCACCAGCCAAAGTACAGTTTTGTCATGTGTAGAATTTGTGACTGGTATCCTTCTAAATTCTGCTAAGCAGAAAAAGTTTAGGCATTATTTTCTGCTTGAAGCAGGTCTATAAAGTGTTTTCACTGTTAGTGTTATCTGAATGACTTTCTTATACCCTGTTTTCTCGTTTTCTTGTGTTATCTGTAATTTATGAAAGTGTTAATTTTAATGTTGAATTTCATCTTTCACAAATAATATGCACTTTTTATCAATAATAGGATCAAGTGGTTTAATATCTCGTCTAAATATGGTAAATAAATTTATCAAAGAAATTGTACATAAATTGTGTTTTAAAAGTACGTGAATGAGTATGTCTTAAAATTGTTAACATGTTGTAAAACCTTATATAGGCACTCAATGCAATTACTGTTTTAAAGTTCAATTTTGGTAAAAGTTTGCCCACAGTATACCTGTAATATGAGTTTAAAAAGAATTACAAAGGTTTTGAAATTGGTTTGAAGGTTAAGTTTTTTCTTGTTTATGATTACATTATTGTTGTGGTTTTACTTAAGTTGTTAAAGGAGTGACACTGTATTGATGGTTTTATTTACCAATTAAAAAGTATAAAGTCATTCCTTTTGGAAGAGTACATTTCGTCTCCCTAATTGATAACCACGCCATTGAGTGATCCCTTGTTTAAAGACACTGAACACTTTGGATAATTGTCAAAGACTTGGTGTATCCCAACATATGCATAAAATACAAACCTGTGAAAATTTGAGCTCAATTGGTCATTGAAGTTGCTTGCAAGTTGTTTTTGTTTTTTTTTGTTTTTTTTATTCCACAAAATTGTGTGTCATTGTAGCCTTGATCAAAGCGCTCCAGCCAGCCGCGACCTGCAAAATCGTGTATACACTGCGTGCAGTTTGTGTTGCCGTATCGCCGCGCACGGGCCGGGTACAATACGCCAACAGCCTTGAATCAAGGCTAGTGTCATTGTCGCTGACTTGAATGATTGATTGAGTTGAAGGAGACAAGTGCAAACCTGTTGGGAAATAATATTCACCTGTTACTTTTGGGAGTTTCTCCATTATGTTTGCATTTTTACAGATATGTTGTGGTAATATAGTAATAGTATTAATAATAATAGGCATTTATGCTGCACTTTTTCAAAACATGATCAAAGCACATCAAGAAAAGAAAAAATTAAAACAAGCAAGAATTAAATATACTTTTTAGGAAAGAGATAAATTTTAAAGTTTACTCTTAAATGTAACAACACAAGAAGAACTACAAAGTACTGATTGGGAGACTGTTTTAAAGTTCAGCATCAGAGGGTGAGAAGGTATGTTTGGCATAAGCTAGTCTTGACTTGTGGGTGTTAAGCCGAATTCTGTCAGAAGAATAACGGAGTCCTTTACGTTTGCTTTGGTGAAGATGAACATATTAGAGAGATAAGTTGGAGCAATGTCAAACATTTTTAAACATATAGAAGAGTTTTGAACTGATGCGTTTCCCTTTGGGAAACCTGTGTAGTTAAAAAAAGCACAGGGTAATAATAATAAAAAGAAATAGTGTGACTCCAAGGGTAGCTTGTATAATGAATATCTGATCAACTGTTGGTGATGTTTAATATAAGATCTATTTGTTTTGAAAAAAACAGAATGAAAAAATAACGACATTTACTCATGTCTTCTTTCGGCCACGGTACACTTATTGCTCCCTGTAATGCATGGATTCTATAATATAAGGTGTACAATCGTTGTGGTTGTTCCATGGTTCCCTAAGGAAGTACACAAGCGTCATAGCTTATAAACGCAGCTTCAGCAAGTTACCAGTGATTGCAGTGGCGGACGTACGTGAGAAACGTAAATCAGTCTTTGGACGACTTCACCGTTATAAAGTTACTTTTTTAACTGCACACACGTCACTGAAACCTACTCTTTTCTCACCACCGAGGAGAAAACTAGGTATGTATGGTTTGTTGTCGTCCTGTTGTTTATTTAGGTTGTAAAAAACTACATATTTCCTCGAATTTAAAATCGGTTAAAGATCTCGGTCGACTTGTCTTTCTTAAGCTCCCAGCAGCAGTGCTGTGTTGTGTTGTGTTGTAAAGGGGTAGTTCAATCAAACCATGTCCTTGCTCTATGATCAAACGGAGCGGAACGCCCAGTATTTTTTAACAGGGAAAATGATTAACAATCTGACCGACCTTTTTACTTAATATTTAGTTTTATTAGGAACAGTACACGAATATTCAAACTCAAAAGTCCACTGTCACTTGACTTAGTACTTACTTGTATTTATAATTTAATTAAGGCATGAAGATGAACTGTTGAATCCATCCCGTACTTGATGTTCCAATTGCATGCACGGTCAAAAGTATAAAACGGTAGACCTAACTTATAACTAGGCTAAATAATAAAGAAAATTTCTCAACTTGCTGATAAAAAATTGAAAGAAGGATTGCTGGCCTGGAAAAATAGGGAGCTTCCGCTTCGGGACGGAACACATTTTTACAGCTACCTATATTTAATTTGTCTTTATTATTGTAACTTGTATTCTTTATTTTTATTTTTATTTGTTAGTGGTAAGTACTGAACATTTTCTTTTCCTTTCTACCTCCAAATAGGAGAAAATGGCATCAAATCTTGTGAATGTTGTTCGTCGCCAGTTCTCGACTACTCTCCGGCGAAAGGCAGACACATCCTACACAGCTGCCACAGCTCCCGATTCCCACGGATCTACACGCACGTACAAGCTGATGACCTTCTTTGTGGCCCTGCCAGGTGTTGCATTCTGCATGTTCAACGCCTACAAGGGAGAGATGGAGCACAAAGCTCACAGTCACCGCCCGGAGTTTGTGGCCTACTCGCACCTCCGCATCCGAAACAAGCCCTTCTTCTGGGGAGAGGGCAACCGTTCACTGTTCCACAACAGCGAGACCAATGCACTACCAGAGGGATACGAAGGAGATGAATAGACAAAAACCTTTAGAGTAGTTGAAGCGTCTTTATCGGATTCTCTACGAGACTGCATCAATTTTTGTTTTGTTTTGTTTGTTTGACGGATTGATTATAGAAATATTAATTTGGTTAAAGTTATTTTAAGTCGCATTCAGGAATGATAGAATTGATCATAGACCCATTGCATTGCTTGCTATAGCCGAGGTCAAACAATGGAAACGTGTGAATGATAGAATCGATAAAAGACCCCTAACATTGGTTCCTATCGCTGAGTTCAAACAATGGAACATGTGTAAGCGTGTTCGCACCAGGCACAGCTCTCAGCTAATGATAGGTCTTCCTTGACGGAATGATTTCATCCAGTATGTTGCATAGCTGAATACTAATATTGAGTAGCAATTGATGCTTTTTGAGTAGCAACTGACACCTTTTTTTTAGCATTTTGCTCTGCTATACAAGGGAAATCGTTCACTGGTTGACCTCAATGTTTGCACTGTTTAGGCTTGTGATGTCATGCAAAGGGGTCTACTCAAGTTTGCAGTTATTTGTGTGTGAGGGGATATCAGTTTGTGGTGACAAATCCATTGAAACCTATCCAGTCAGATAAAGGGATAACTTTCCGTATGTCGCCACCACTTTTTCACTCTTTTTTACAAAAAGGGATATCTCATTGAGGTAAATTAGATACTATATTATTTCATATCGAATGAAAAAGTGGTGGCGCTATACGGAAACTTTTCCAGATAAAGTGTTGCGCTTTGACATACCATTTATCCTCTGGTTTATTAACTTCATCCTTACCTCCAAATTGGATTCCAATTTAGTGTACAATTCAACAGACACCTAACTTTTTGCACATTTAGAAGACACAGTTGTCATAAATTGTGTCAAAAGTGTATGATTCCTGTCTAATAACTATTTTTACGTTAATTTGAAAAAAATTAGATCACTTCATGCTCCACTACATGGACTTGAAAAATGTTTTTGGAAATTAAACATAAGAAAGTATTTCTAATACTAAAAAAAGTATTTATAAATACTAGAGTACACTCAAAGAAATCAGCATTTCTAATTTGTGTATTCTACAATGTTCAAACTTTTAACACCACATCTTGTATAACACAAAACTTGTTCATTAAAATGCATGTAAATTACAACAAATTTTGACAGAATTGTAGAGGCACAAAGTTAAATAAAAATTGTGTTGTTTTAATTTAAATAATGGTGTTTTGCTTCTACTATTATTCAAGATTCTATTCAAGTTTGACAGTATAATTTTGGATTTCCCAGATTCCAGGTTGTTGACAAGATTTTTAAGCCCAGTTCATACTTCCTGTGAATGTGAAGCGAATTAGACGTAAACTTGACGTCACAACTCTGTGTTTTGCAAAAGTTGTGCACAGCTCAGCTGCTGCGAATAAATAGTTGTGAATATGTGACGTCAACATAATGTATCGCATTCGCAGGATGTCTGAACAGGGCTTTACTCAGCAAGACATTGTGTTTGTTTCAGACATTAAAGGCAGTGGACACTATTGGTAATTATCCAAAATAATTATTAGCATAAAACCTTTCTTAATCACAAGTAATGGGGAGAGGTTGATAGTATAAAACATTGTGAGGAACGGCTCCCTCTGAAGTAATTTTCCGCGAATTTGATTTTGAGGGTGTTTTTTTCTTTCATTATTATCTTGCAAGTTCGATGACCGATTGAGCTCAAATTTTCACAGGTTTGTTATTTTGTGCATATGTTGAGATACACCAACTGTGAAGGCTAGTCTTTGACAATTACCAATAGTGTCCACTGCCTTTAAAACTAATCAGCTGATCAACATTCTAAAAAGAACAACTAAAAAACACTCCTTTTGTTTCAAGAGTCAGGAATTTGGTCTGTTTTTAAATTGGACTGATTATTTTTTGCTTATTTGGAGAGATAAAGAAGGGTAGAATTAGTGACCAAAATTATTTTTATTTTGAAGCCTTGGTGCATTTCTGGATTTTGCTTGGTGCACTTCTGGATGGTTCAGCTAAACAATTTTTTTTATTTATTTTTAAAAAAACTTTTTGTGGGTTCCATCGTGGTATTTTTTTTCAGTTTCATGGTTGAAATGCTCTTATCACAAGCTGGGGATTCTGTGCTTCAACTTTTGAGAAGACTTGATAAATGTAGGCTTTAAAGCTAGTCCTATTTTACTTGGGAAGCTGGGAAGCTGGGGAATGCTGTGTGAAAACTGGCATCAAGTTGTGGGAAGAAAACAAATGTTAGGAAGGGGGTTATACTTTCTGGGGTAATTGGCAAAAATTCTGAACTGCTGACTTGTGAAAATTGTACAGAAATCTGAAGTTTAGTTGGGCAAACGTTTATTTGGTAATTCTTCGAGAATCAGGGAATCAGTATTTCCTTTTTTAAATTTTTACAATTAGCATTGGTTGCTATGAGAATTAGGGTAGTGCGTCCATGGAGGTAGAAGGTGCACCCCCAATCAGTGATCTGGTAGTAACTGCAAAAAACTCGAGCGCCCTCTATCGAATTATTTTGACTAGTTGGTGTAAATGTTTTGATCATCATTTATTCACGGTCGGACGATTGTTGGGTGAGTTTTTCCGTTTTTTGCTCTAAAATGAAGTTTAATGTGATGCAAACGCATAGATATTTCAATCATTAAATTGAGAGACAAGTATATCATGTTTTGAAGTTGCAACCTTCCTGAAATAGTTTGTGTTTCTTGAACTTTGAATGAAGCCACGTTTTCTGTTTTTGTAGACGGAATCATAACAAATTAAATGGGCATACAAGCAAAGGGAAGAGAGCCATACACAACAGACACACAGTCTAAGCATGGATGGAGGTAGAAATAGCCCTATCTCCATGCTCTAAGTACACCCACACAGTTGAGCTCAATGTTCAATGAAGGCCAGAAGGAGATAATCTATGCCAACTTGCACCAAAACATTTGTTAATGTATGTCAATCAACTAGCCCAGGTTGGACTCCTCCGTTGCAGGCAACTGACTGAGGTCCTACCAGGGCTAGTCAATCAACCAGAGCACACACGGGGAAAGATTTCCAAATCTGTTTTATTTAACTTAGAATTAGATAGATGATAACGTAACCCTCCTCCCGACGGCCGCTAGGCCGGAGGGTTACGAGTTTGTTTCAAGCGGAAACGGTTGATCTGGTCCAACACGTACAATTTCGACAGCTATATGTAGTCACCAGATTTGCCCCATTTTTACCACTTTAAAAAATCATGACACAAATTCTGAGGGTACGAACTTAATCTGCAATGTCTAATGCAGCCTGCCATAATACTCAAAACACAATTTAGGAAATATTTCGAAAAAAAATGGACAAAAACTTACCAGATCCCGGAGCGAAATCCCAGGTTCATATTTTGAACCTGTCGCATCGCTTTGCAAACGCATTATTTTGTTGTTGGGCTAAACCATTCTGTAAAAGGGGTGTTACAATGTTGCAGTGCTACAGTGCGTGCGCGCCATTATGAGTGAACGGCGTGCAATGCAAACGGACAGCGCGCACACGCACTGCAACATTGTAACACCCCTTTTACGAAACAAACTCGTAACCCTCCGGCCTGGCTGCCGTCGGGAGGAGGGTTACGTTATCGCAACTTACTTGTGTGGCCAAGGCTGGCTGAATCCTGCACACACGGTGAGATGCGGAAATCAGAGAAACAGAGCGCCCGCTAACGTTGGTCTAGGGTCTATTACTAGCGTGTACAGTTTTTGCCGTGCATAGTTCGGAACGTTGTTTGTGTGTGACCACGCAACACCAATGGTCTTACTCTTGGAACCAAGACTACGGCTGCACAGTTACCGGGATACACAATGCACCACACGCAGCGCTGAGTCGTTGACCCCGTGACGTGCACATACAGCCAAAGCCCCGCCCCCCGCAGATTAAAATTTTTAACCTGGGACATTTTTTACTCTTTCGCTCAGGGATCTGGTAAGTTTTTATAATTTTTCTTCAAATTGTTTCCTCAGTGGTCTTTTTAGTGATATGGTAGGACTCATTAGACATTGAGGATCAAGTACGTGTTCCTAGAATTTGTGTCATGATTTTCCAAAGTTGTAAAAATGGAGCAAATCTGCTGACTAGCTGTCAAAATTGTACATTTCGCCCTGCACAGATTGCGGATGCTTCGTAACCCTCTGGCCTGGTGGCCGTCGAGAAGAGGGTTACATTAAATCATAACTAACGTAACAGGATTATTTTTAGTTGCAATAACGTAACCCTCCTGCCGATGCCGTTGGGAGGAGGGTTACGTTATCGCAACTAGCTATTTTATGAGTCGATGCGATGAGAACCCCATTGCAAATCATCCCGGTGGTAGAAATGTGTTAGTTGAATGAAAGGCAGGAGGTTACCCCACGGCTACGCGAAGTATAGTTGCTGAAAGGCGTTGACATGTACCAGCATTGATAGTATACACTGTAGTGTACATGGCTCAAATGAAATTAAAGTGCCAAGAAATAGAAGGGAGTCCAGCGTATTTGGCACTACAAATATATTGGTGCTGTTACAGGGCCTAGCCACGTGCAGTCTTTTCTTGCTTTCTGGAGTAGTTGTAGTCGAGACCTGGAAGTCCTAGAGGAGTCCAAGACACAAACCAACAGAACTGGTCTTGAGACCAGATGGAGTAATAGTCCATCTACTGTGATAATTCTTGTCAAAGCCTTTTCAGCATCTAGCGAGGCATGAGAAGACAATGAAGAAATTTCAGTTTCAGAAGTGGGAGGAAAACCCCAGAGAATTGTTCTACTAGGAAAACCCTTGAAGTCAAGTAGGGACTGAAAACCCAAACTACATAGTGCCCCCGTCGCTAGGATTCGAACTGGGGTCCCAGTGGTGGAAGGCGAGGAGTTGCGCCAACCTGGCTTCCTTAGCAGTGATTCTGTCCTTAACTATGAGCACCGGGAATCTTTTTTTCTTCAGAGTATGGGGTCTGGAACAAAGGGTTATCGGGAAACCCCGTCACCAAACTTTCAAATAATTTTTTTAATGTTTTTAGGTGCTATTACGATTTGTGATGGAAAACTTGGTGGTTGATGACTGCATGCAAATTTGTATCTTTTTTAACAGAAACTAGTGACTGTCCATTGATGAAGAGCAACCCTTCTGAGGTGATCCTGTCAACAAGAAGTCCTTGCTCAGATTCTGAGTCTTCTTCATGCCAAGAAGTCTTTGCTCAGATTCTGAGTCTTCTTCATGTCAATACTGGTAGGGAGTCATTTCAGAATATAATTTGTTTAATTACAGGTCGGGAATTTCATCTTTGAGAGGGCATCCATTGGAAAATCTTAAAGGCAGTGGACACTACTGGTAATTGTCAAAGACTAGTCTTCTCACTTTGTGTATCAAAACATATGCATAAAATAACAAACCTGTGAAAATTTTAGCTCAATCGATCATCGAAGTTGCGAGATAATAATGAAAGAAAAATAACCCTTGTCACACGCAGTTGTGTGCGTTTAGATGGTCGATTTCGAGGCCTCAAGTTCTAAATCTGAGGTCTTGAAATCAAATTCGTGGAAAATTACTTCTTTCTCGAAAACTATGGCACTTCAGAGGGAGCCGTTTCTCACAATGTTTTATATTATCAACCTCTCCCCATTACTCGTTACCAAGTGAGGTTTTATGCTGATGATTATTTTGAGTAATTACTAATAACGTCCACAAAGTCTAGGCCTATCATGGGAAACTTTTGAATGGCCACCAAGGCTGAAATTGAAGACCATGGCACTGGGGGCCATGGCAAACATGGTTGTTCGTGATATTCCAGGCCTGGTATTAGACTTGGGCCGTGTCCGAAACGACGACTTCGGCTACAGCTACGTCTAGATCAGCGCGTCTACCAGTGTTGAAGAATAGCAGACGCGCGCGATCTAGCCGTAGCTGTAGCCGAAGTCGCCGTTTTGGACACGGCCTTAGGCCGGATCCGAATTGGCGGCTACGGCCACGGCTACGGCCGGATCGCCGCGTCATCACGCATTGAAGTATAGAACGCCCTTAGCAACACCCCCTGGCAACAGTCGTAGCCGCAGCCGTAGCCACCAATGCGGACACGGCCTTACACGGGTGTGTAAGCACTGGACACTCAATACTCAAATTTTGTGAACATAATACAGTATGCATATAATATTATTGTAGTCAAAACTAGATTACTGAGATTGCCTAGCCGAAGGCAGTTTAAAGCCATATTTTTGTCTGTGAGTATTGCATTGCTTTATGTTAAATTGGCATTGGGGATAACAAATGTTATTTCGTTTCAAATCCTTACTCTGATATTTGTAAAAATAAAATAAAATAAAAATGCAAATTAAAATTTTTGAGTTGTTTCTACTGTTGTAAATTCTTTTCCCTTTTTTTTCTGAAGACCGGTCACTGCCTCCGATCAAATCGTGTTGGAACACAACTTTGTGACAGTGGGGAGTACTTGGCTGGGAAAAGTGATACAGTAAGTGATAGACCTTTGTCATGATGCCTCCATCGTGGTAATGTTTCTCATATCAAATAACAATAATGTATGCTAAAAATCAATTTGGAAATAGGAACCAGACTATTTTGTTCTTCCAGCCTCGGTTTGGTTACATTGATATCAATGGAAGAGATTCAAGATGGCTGCACCATAATAGAGATATTGTGTCTTTTCGTTAGCACATTGCTACTTTCATTGTATAAATAGCGCCCTCAAGGGTTGAGACATGCAATCCCTCATCTTTCAATATGGCAAGTTAAAAACAGGTGAGCCCTTTATTATTTCAATATCAATATACCCATGCAAAATCTCACAATAACTTTAATGAAGCTCTTCTTTACTTTTTTTTGCCCCACAGAAGCTAAGCGTTGTTACTCCAACATCGACATGTAATTTATGCGGCAACGTCATGGCGAACATAGATTACGATCTTAACTCCAAACATTACCAGCTGCTTCGAGCTATATGTAAGAGAAAAACTTGTATCTTAAAGACAGTGGACACTATTGGTATTTACTCAAAATAATTGTTCGCCTAAAAACTTACTTGGTAACAAGCAATGGAGAGCTGTTGGTAGTATAAAACATTGTGAGAAACAGCTCCCTCTGAAGTAACATTGTCTTTGAGAAAGAATTAATTTTCCATTAAAATATTTGAATATGATTTGGAGACCTCAAAATTTGATTCAAACGAAGCATCTGAACGCACACCACTTCATGTGGCAAGGGTGGTTTTTTCTTCTATTATTATCTCGCAACTTTGACGACCAATTGAGTTAAAATTTTCACAGGTTTGATATTTAATGCATATATGTTGAGATACAGCAAGTGAGAAGACAATCAATCTGTTGAATGAAAATAACATACATGTATGTTATTTTCATACTGATTCACTGTTCTGTTCAACCATACAACAATAAATATTTTGTTTTGTTTTCCCCATACACCGATGTGTGTTGGCGTTGTATACTCAGTACTTTCCCGAGTCCTGTGAAAAAAATATCACAGGCATGTCACTCTGGCGACCCTTGCACTTCTAGAGCAGTGTCTTACCAACTTGACTACCGAGGTTGCCCGGTAGCTAGAGGGTTGAGGGTTCGAATCTCACCCAAGTAACATGCCTGTGGTATTTTTTCAGGAAAGTACTGAGTATACAGTGCTAACACACATCGGTGTACGGGTAAAAAAACAAAATTAATATTCTTTTTCCCCGATGCAAGTTTAACATGTCTGTATTGATTCCTTGAAGGCCAAGCCTATGATGGGACAGCAACGATATACCTAGCCAAATACCTGCCAGCAGATAGTTACGTGGCAGTCAGTAGGACCAATCTTGATGCTGTACACGAAGGATTCAGTGTTTTACAGGTAATCTACTTGGATATTTAGACACGAGACAAATTTTGTACATTTGTTTATCAGAATATATATTTGCAAAACAAACTTACTCGGTAAGGAGTAATGGAGAGCTGTTGAGAGCCGATAGCGATTAAAGTAATGTTATTGGCCAAATGACCAGGGCACAAATATAAAGCGCATTTATACCGTTATTGTGTCCTTAAGCAAGACACTTAACCATTGCTTGTCCTTCGGATGGGACGTAAAGCCGTTGCCCCATGTGTTGTGTAAACGCATGTAAAAGAACTCAGTGCACTTATTGTAAAGAGAAGGGGTTGCCCTGGTGTTCCTGGCTGGATTGGCAGCATATTGCGCCACCGCACCCTGTAAACCATTACATGGTGCTTAAGGATTAGGTCTTATATCTCAAACTTCGTCCCACTCCTTGCAGTAATAATACCTGGCGCTTTGTATCCTTTGACAAAAGGAGCGTTATAAATACGGTTATTATTATTATTATTATTATTATTATTATTATTATTATTATTATTATTATTATTATTATTATTATTATTATTATTATTATTATTATTATTATTATTGTTATCAAATAATCAACCACAAGGGAAACTGACTGGGTACATTTTTAAATGATTTTGGGTTGAACAAAGAAAAATTGACTAGAGCGGGATTTGAACCTACGACCTCCGGCCTGCCAGGCACCCCCGAACAAAGATATTGACAAAATTGGGAGACCACCAACATAGGGCTAGATAGCTCAGTTGGTAGAGCGCCGGCACGTTCAAATCCCGCTCTAGTCAATTTTTTTTTTTTTTTCAACCCAAAATTATTATTATAATGGTAACATGGGCTATTAAAGACTTAGTAGTTATTAATAAATACAAGACTAAACAAGAAGCCTCAATTAATATTATGTATAAGACACCCAGCAGGGTGGATATGTGCGCATTACAAGTCTTATTATTATTATTATTATTATTATTATAAGAGTACAGGAATCCAACTCATGGTGTGTCTGATCAGCAGAGTGTGTGTTCGAGTCCCAGTCAAGACAAGTTAAGCAAGACACTTAACCATGATGTTTCGTACTAAGGCCGTTGGTCTCGTGAGAACCCAGTGCACTTATCGAAAAAAGAAAAGGGGTTTGCCCTGGTGTTCCTGGTTTGATTGGCTGCATCCTGCGCCACAGCACCTTGTAAACCCTTACATGGTGCTATGTAAAAGGATTAGGTCTCGTAATTCAAACATAGCCCCACAAAGCATGCAGGAAAATACTGAATGTTGAAGTGCATTGAGCGTCACTGAGTGATGGATATGCGCGTTATATAAGAAGCCACTATTAGAAATATTATAAGAAGAATTTTGTTTTCTTCATAGTATGAGTTTTATTTGATGCGTCTGATGCAGAATGAGAACATCTTGGCGTTGAACAAAACCTTCGTCACTCACAATGAGCTGTGGGTCGTCATGCCACTCATGGACCTTGGTAAGTTGCAATATGTGATCTATTTTTGACTGGAAATCTGTTTTTTAATTTTTATTTTAACCCCACCCCAAAAAAAAACTTAGAAGAAAACAAATGTTAAGTAATTAAAAAAAAAAAATTAAATTAATTTTATAAATTATATTGAATTTGGTTTTACCCATATATTACTCAAGTCGAATTCAAGCCCATGACCTTTGCAATTCTAGAGCAGTGTCATTCTAGAGCAATTAATTATGATCAAATTCATAAGAAAATGAAGATAAAAACCATATGGAACACCCAAGTTTGCAGAGTAGGGCTTTGCGCTCATATCTCAGAATAGATTCAAATGGGTTCGAGTCCAATTTGTGACACCTGTGTCCTTAAAGCCATTGGACACTTTTGGTAAACATCATTGTTCAAAGACCTGCTCTCCACCAATAGGAATAGCGAAACTGTTTGAGGTATTTATGGATACATTACTATTAATATCTTCTTGAATTTTCCTTACAGGTTCAGCAAGAGATGTTCTGGACAACGCCTATCCTGATGGATTACCAGAGGTTATTATATCTTATATACTTCGAGATACCCTGCAGGGATTGGACTACTTACATAGAATGGGCTATGTACACAGGTATGGTTCTGTTCCTACATTTAGCTGTCGTGACACTTGCTACGTAAAATTGGGGAGGTATTGCTTTCTGCTCTACTGGCCAGGCTTCGGACTGATGATACCCAAGCCTACATCCGTATGGACTGTTACAGGGGTAACCCTGTTTCAGCCCAAGGAGTATGTGGCAACGACGGCCTCTGGACAAAAAATTGTAGCCCACACCTTGAAGTGGCGTTCAGGCCTTGTGTGTCTGGCGACTTGCATAAAAAATACAAAAGCTTCTGGTTTTGTCCCAGGGGCTGATTTTTAAAAGCAATCAAATTCACCGCAAGACAAATTGTCAGTATTACCACAGTGACTTGTATTGTGACATCGCACTTTACTTGGCAACTACGATTGATTTGCAGTTAACATCAATCGTAGCTCTGTGTGAAATGGACCCCCCCTGGTTCTGCTTTGTTTTGTGATTCTGGGCTGGCTCTAGAATAATTCTCAAATTATTATGGGGGCGCACTCCTGGCTCCTGGAGTTGCCGCCATAACCTGCTTCAATTACTGCCCGTCCATGTTTCATTGCTGTCAATTTTTACCACAGGAGTGTGAACGCCAGCCACATTCTCCTGTCCAAGTCGGGCAATGTGAAGCTTGCTGGCCTGCGTACTGCTGTTGGTATGCTGATAGAAGGGAAGCTCCTGAGGGCGGTGCACGACTTCCCTACGCATGCTGTCAAGTTACTCCCATGGCTCGCACCGGAGGTCTTGGAACAGGTAAAGAACAAACAGTATATATACAGGGATGAGATTGTTCAGACTTTTGGCTGAATTCAGACTTTTCATGTCAGCCTGGTGAAGAAAATCGGACAATATTATTTTCCACAAATAAAGAAAATTTGCTCGTTTGTCTACTTCTCTAGTGCTTTGGGTACTATTTCAAAAAAGCTCCTTGGAATCTATAACCCCAGGGGTTACCAAACAGTAGAAATGCCATCATTTCAACAACCTTTGAATTTGTACCCAAGCTTCAGACTAATTCATTAGTAATGACTCTGACCCCTGATATAAAGATTGACTGCTTTGAGTGTTCTGGTTTAAACTACATGTATGACACCCTAGGTGATCCCCTGAAAACTATGACAAGCCCGGTTCATGCTTCCTGCGAATGCGATACGAAATTTGACGTCACAATAATAATTGACTTGTGCTCGACTCCTGCGACACATTCTCTGCGAAAACAGCCATGTGACATCAACATTCATATCAAATTTGCATTCACAGGAAGTAGGAACCAGGTTTAATTAAAGGCAGTGGACACTATTTGTAATTACTCAAAATAATTATCATCATAAAACCTTTCTTGATTACGAGTAATGGGGAGAGGTTGATAGTATAAAACATTGTGAGAAAAAGCTCCCTCTGAAGTGACGTAGTTTTCGAGAAAGAAGTAATTTTCCACGATTTCGAGACCTCAAGTTTAGAATTTGAGGTCTCGAAATCGAGTATCAGTTTTTTCTTCCATTATTATCTCGACGAACGATTGAGCTAAAATTTTCACAGGTTTGTTATTTCATGCATATGTTGAGATACACCAACTGTGAAGAATAGTCTTTGACAATTACCAATAGTGTCCATTGTCTTTAAACTCCAGTTAGAAGTGCCATTTTGACTGGTAGCTTGGGTGGCTGCCCTGGTGATTGGGAGATAATTTTTTTAATTTTAATTGTAAGTAGGATTTGAGACTTTGCATGGTGGATTATGATATAGAAAGGTTTGCGGTAACACCATGTAATGACTATCTCTAATGAGTTGGGGTGGTTCTGAAAAGAACCGTTGTTTTAAACAACAACGGTTCTTTTCAGAACCACCCCCAACTCATTAGAGAAATGAGTTGGGGTGGTTCTGAAAAGAACCGTTGGTTTAAACTCAACGGTTCTTTTCAGAACCACCCCCAAATCATTAGAGATAGTCATTACATGGTGTTACTGCAAAATTTTAATTGTGTTGTTTTTTTCAGAATCTCCTCGGCTACGACACCAAATCTGATATTTACAGTGTAGGTATCACAGCGTGTGAGCTGGCCAATGGATGTGTACCATTCTGTGATATGGTTCCCATGAAGGTAAGGCAAATTTAATTTGTGAGTTGTTTTGTTTCCTTTAAAAAAAAAATGTGTCAAACCTCGGAATGAAACCGAGGGTACCAGAGACATGTGAAGGAGCTGTTAAAGCCATTGGACACTTTCGGTAAACAGTATTGTCCAAGGCCCACACTTCGTGTACCACAACTTATATATAAAAAACAAACCTGTGAATTTTAGGCTCAATCGGTCATCGGAGTCGGGAGAAAATAACGGGAAAACCCACCCTTGTTTCCCCATGTTTCGCCGTGTCATGACATGTGTTTGAAATAAATCCGTAATTCTCGCTATCGAGAACTGATTTTGTTTTAAATGTTTTCTCAAAAAGTAAAGCATTTCATGGAATAATATTTTAAGATAAGTCTTTACCATTACCTTCTGTAAACCTTTTATTTGTAAATCCGTGAATTATCATTTGTTTTTTCTGTACCGAAAGTGTATAATGGCTTTAAGGGCAGCAGTATATTGAAAAATAGTTAATGGCCTAACGTTTCGACCCTAGCAGAGTCTTTCTCGAAAGGCTAAATGACAACACACAACATACATAAACAGGGCCCAATTTCATGGCTCGGCTTACCGCCCAATTCTGTGCTGACGATCACGATTCCCCGCTTACTTGCAAGCATCAAATTTCTGCGCTAGCCTTGTAAGCATAGAATGCCTTGTATAACGTGGAGTGCCCAGAAGCCAAAATACCAGCACATAATATCCTGCTTCCGCAAGCGCCGATTCTGTGCTTACGGTAAGCAGAGCCGTGCAATTGGGCTCAGGGGTGGATTTCACAAAGGTAGTCCTAACTTAGGACCAGTCCCAGGCAATGCTAAGAGATAGGACCAGTCCTAAGTTAGGACCAGTAACTCATCCTAACTTAGGACTGGTCCTATCTCTTAGCATAGCCTAGGACTAGTCCTAAGTTAGGACTACCTTTGTGAAATCCACCCCATGTACATTGTGACTAAGTGTAACATAAACAGTGAAGTAGAAATACATGAATAAATGGGGAGAGAGAGCCAGAAAGCGTACAGTAAAAAGCAAGGGGTGAAGAGAATATTTTAAAGAATAACCTGTAATAAACACTAAAAAATTGTCATAAGAAACCAGTGAGGTAAGGAGGGTCACCTTAGGGATACTACAACAAAAAGGGTTAGAAATGAGAAAAATAGCTGTTGCAAACTGCTTACCAACCAACACCACCTATGGCATAAACGCAATCGATCATTAATGGCTTGGGCTCAATTTCATAGAGCTGCTAAGCACAAAAATTTGCTTAGAATAAAATGTTGTTCCTTTATAAAAACAGGATTACCAACCAATTTTTTATTAGTTACATCTTGCTTGTTACTTGTGTTCAGCTGTTGTTTGCTTATCCTGAAAATCACGTGGAAATTTTGTTGGTAATCCTGTTTTTATCAAGGCAAAATTTCATGCTAAGCATTTTTTTTTGCGTAGCAGCTCTATAAAATTGGGCCCTGGGCAAACAAGAGTATGTGAACCAGAAACACAGGGGTTAACCCCTACTCTTCCACTTTAAGCGTTCTTGGTTATTTTACATGAACCACCAATCCGAAGACACATGACTTATGGCATAATGTCCCATCCAAAGGACGAAGCAATAATGGTTACTTGCTCAAGGACACGATTTTTGTGCTTAGCAGCTCTATGATGTTTCAACGCTAGCAGGGTCTCACACAATTTTGTTAATACTACGTCTGGGTAACTTCTCTTAGATGCTCCTGGAGAAGATAAATGGCACCACACCCAAGCTCCTCGACAGCTCTACCTTAGTGAGCGACGAACAGGGAGGTTCGGTCGTGGACAGCGGACTCGGGAGCAGTAACGTAGCATCTGGAAGCAAACAGGTGGATCAGAACCCATTCACAAGGCTCTTCTCTCCACAGTTCCATCATTTTATTGAGGTTTGCCTGACGCAAGACCCTGCTAATAGGTAAGCTTAAACATCTGGCGTCACACTTCTAGGCAAAAAAAGTGTGCTCAAGTTTATTTTGAGCTTCATGAAATTGCCTTGGGTTTTGGAATTCAAGACTTTGAAACGCTAGGTGGCAGCAGACTGACCAGATAAATTTCCATCGTTATCGTAATTCCCCATTGACGAAACCATCATTTGCTTTAATCTACAGACCAAGTGCTTCAGCGTTACTCAACCATGCATTCTTCAAGCAAGTCAAGAAGCGAACGAGTGAGGCATTGTTTCCTTTCTTCCAGAATCTGACGTCGTTGACAGAAATGAAGGCTGACGAAGATCTGGGTAAGTGATTTTGATTGAGATAATCAGAGATGGTCCACTTATTCAAAGAGAGGGTCATAGATAGATTGTCTTTTCAAATCAATAGAATTCAATTCAATAAAAATAATTTTTTGGTATTGCCCTCACATGATAAAATACATTATTGGTGTTTCATAATACCAACAGTGACAGTTATAAATAGTAGCCAACATGATTAACAAATATGAAGGGCAAAACTTAGGATTGGGTGAAGCCCATCCGAAAGTTTGGAGCTCTGTTATGGGCGGAGTGAAATAAAAACAATTTTTCGAGAGGAGCTGAGTTTCATGTTGCCAAACTCCACACCGCTTTTGTCACATTTTTCAGGAGCCTTAGAGGAACACGATGGAACTCTTGTGGAGAAATTCCAGTGTATGGATGTGGACGAAAAATGGGTCTTTGACTAACAACGTTTGTTGTTTATTCTTCATCTCGAAATATTAACACTGCCATTGGATACAGTTAGCGGTGACCATAGAGCTATATATATTGACTAGAGCGCTAACTTGCTCTGCGTTTTGAAGCCACCCTGGGCGCGGACATGTTTGATGTGTTGTGTGAATTCGGAATTTTAAGAGAACACACATTGCTGCGATTATTTTACATTCGGCGTGTGCGCTTTACATACGCAACTGTTCAGTCGCATACGTCCGCGTCCGTAACTTCGACTTGATTGCTGTACTAAAAAAAGTAAACGCGCCTGACGCTCGCAGTTTGTGCGCTGATCAGCAGATAGTGCGTTCACATTTACTGCATTTTTTGCTTCGATGGCACATAAAAAAGAACAAACGCACTATCATGCAAATAGCTGTACAATTGCCGTACAAAATTTCAAGCTTTTGTATTGGTTTGTACACAAACATGGATGCGCCCACACGGCTTCAAAACCTTAGTGCGTGTATAACGGGGTGTTAGCGCTCTAGTCAATATATATAGCTCTATGGCGGTGACAGGTCAGCATGCCTTTCTGTGTGCTTTTGGTAAGCAGTGCTATAAAATGGAAACCCGTACAGTAAGCATAAAGTCTGTCTTTAAGCAGCTCTATGAAATTGGACTGAGAATTTGAACAAGCCATTTAGTAGTTCAGTCTATTTTCTATACCATCTGCCCTGGTAATTGTTAAAAAGCAGGACAGTTCTTTTTAGAACTGAGAAGTCTCCCGAACCTCCAATTATCTACTCCGCGGCAGTATAATAAAGCAAGACAGTTCTCTAAGAACAACTCTACCTGGCAAGTAGATACACACATGGTGTTACCGCAAACCAAATATACATTGATACCTCACCATGCAATGCCTCAAATCCTATATAACAAGTCATTTGTTATGGAAAGTATGCGGTAACACCATGTAATGGCTATCTCTAAGTGAGTTGGGGTGGTTCTGAAAAGAACCGTTGGTTTCAACTCTTAAGCCATTTGTTAGTTAGACTTGATTAATGTCTGGAACAATGGCTTGCTTAGTCACAATGTACTGCTGAAGTTTGAATTCCTCAGACTACAGAGACAGTCGCTATGATTATCCCAAACGGTTCAATGCAAGCTTTTGTATAGCAACCTCCAGATGAGTAAACCCTGGAATCATTGTACTATACACATTCATTCATTCAGAATTATTTTTTATATATTTTTTGTTTATGCAAGTCGCCTGACACACAAGGCCGAAGGCCACTTCAAGGTGTGGGCAAAATTTTTTTTTTTCCAGAGGCCACTGCCACCTACTCCTAGGGCTGAAACAGGGTTACCCCTTTCACAGTCCATACAAATGTAGGCTTGGGTATCATCAATTCGAAGCCTGGCCGGTAGAGCAGAAAGCACTACCTCCCCAATTTTATGTAGCAAATGTCACGACCGGGATCGGAACCCACACCGTGCTGATCAAACACCAGTGCTTGAATCCGGTGCTCTTAACCGCTCAGCCATGACACTGCCGTATAATGTATGGATGTTGGCAATATATAGTGTTACTGCGCAAAAGCTTTCCCCAAACCATGAGACATAGCAACTGTCTGTATAGTCTGAGGAATTCAAATTGAAGCGATAACATAGGACTAAGCTATCCTTGTTCCAGACAAGTTTCAAATCTAACTTGGCTTATTACGAGCACTTTGTCGTAGAGCTACATATACATGTACAGGTCTGTATGCTTCGTTTTTGAAAGGGCTAGGGCACCAAGGCATTTTCTCTTTGGCAAAGGGCACCCTATGAGGAAATTATAAACTTCTACTGGAGCATTTAAAGGGCACCAAGGCAATGACAAGGGGCAACGGAGGCAATCGCCTCCGTTGCCTCCGTGAAGTATCAGGCCTGCATGTACATAGTATACATCGTAAGTTTTGTTGGGAAGATGCAAGTATGACTCTCCCCAAAGTTTTGATTTAGATTGTAAAATATTTACAATTATAAACACCTATATTGAGTGCAATTCGTATATCATGCCTAAGATGGAACATGGAAGGTGTACATGTATATATTCCTGAGTGCGAGGGCGAAAACTTACTGAGCGCAGAAATCTCCTGCTGAGCAAAAAACAGGTAACCAGCCAAAATACAGTACATTTATCATTGCTGTGACTGGTACAGCAAAGGAATTTGCCAAGCATAGTTTTCTTCTATACAGTTTTATGACATTTTTTCCTGGTTAGGCCATCAAATTTTTCTAGAATCAGAGAGAAAGGACAGAGCCTCTATGCTAGAATGAAGCGCATTAATTGTGTATAATTTACTTGCGGAATAATTACCAAAAGTATTCACTGCTTTAATGTGAAGAATGTACTGTGCTCGGTTTTAAAGGAAGCTGAAATATGTCCTTTCTTTTGTGGCGTCACCTTTTACATATTCAAAAGTACTTTTGTCAAAGGTCTCCACAATTTGGAAAACCTAGACATGAAGTGAACCCAAGAATTTTGAAACTCAAGAGACTGAAAGAATGTTAGCTACTTGAAAAAATGAAAAAGGTAAAAACCTGCGCCCAAATTTTTATTTTTTTCGCCCACAGCTTAATGTACATAGTTTGTTTAATAGTATGAATTTGTAGATATTTATCCACTGTACTGTAAATTTTTCTTTTGTGTAAAGAAGTTTGTTAGCTACATGTACATGTACCAAATAGTGTTAATAAGCGTTTTGCTTTGTTCTGTCCTCCATTTATTGTTGAAATTGCCCTTACTTGTACCCAATCAGTAAAAACATAGGCTAAGCCTGGGTGACAAATGCGACTAGACTAGTGTCAAAGTCGCGACTATTGATTGCTTAGTCAATTCGCGACTACCATTTTTCAACTACTCGGTTAAAGGCAGTGGACACTATTGGTAATTGTCAAAGACTAGCCTTCACAGTTGGTGTATCTCAACATATGCATAAAATAACAAACCTGTGAAAATTTGAGCTCAATTGCTCATCGAACTTGCGAGATAATAATGAAAGCAAAAAACACCCTTGTCACACGAAGTTGTGTGCGTTTAGATGGTTGATTTCGAGACCTCAAAATCTGAGGTCTCAAAATCAAATTCGTGGAAAATGACTTCTGTCTCGAAAACTTTGATACTTCAGAGGGAGCCGTTTCTCACAATGTTTTATACCATCAACCTCTCCCCATTACTCGTCACCAAGAAAGGTTTTATGTTAATAATTATTTTGAGTAATTACCAATAGCGTCCACTGCCTTTAAGCAGAAGGTATCGCTACAGTTTAACAAATGTTTTCTTTCTGCTGGGATTTGAAAGAAAAAAAACACAAATAAATTTGATGAAAAAAAATCTTGATTGCACAATTTATTGTAAATGCTTGAAAATCGGTAGAAAGTGAGACAGACGCGTTACAAACTTTAATATTAACATTGTTGGATTTCACCTGGGTTCATGTCCTGCCTAGGAGCACTGGTAAGTTGAGGGAATTCATCTTGGGGTCACAATAAGCCACTTGCGAGTTAGATTTGAATAATATCTGGTGCAATGACTTGCTTAGTCACAGTGTACCGCTTTCATTTGAATTCCTCTATATAAACCACAAGGGAAACTGACTGGATAAATTTTGAAATGATTTTTGGGGTTGAACAAAGAATTTACAAGAGAGGGATTCGAACCAAGACCTCCAGATTAACGTGCTGGCGCTCTACCAACTGAGCTATCTAGCCCTATATTGGCAGTGTCCCTATTAGCCAACATACAATGTAGGGCTAGATAGCTCAGTTGGTAGAGTGCCGGCACGTTAATCCGGAGGCTGTTGGCTCGAATCCCACTCTAGTCAATTCTTTGTTCAACCCCCAAAATTCATTTGAATTCATCAGACTATAGAGACAGTTGCTATGTCAAATGGTTTGGGGCAAGCCTCTGCAACCTCCAGATGAGCAAACCCTGGTACCATTGTAGGCCTACCATACAAATCCATTCAGAATTGTGTATTCTTACGTAACAATTCAAAAGCTTGGCCCTAATCATGTGACATACATGTAGCAACTGTCACGATAGTCTGAGAAATACAAATTTTAAGTAGTAACTTGTGATCAATGACTTCATTGTACTAGACAATATTCAAATCGAACAGGCATATATGGCTTATTGATCACAAGGTTGGGAGGGGATCGGGTGGGGTTGGTAGGGTACGATCACTGGCAGCATGAAGTGCATCTCTTGAGAGTGGCGAAGTACAGTCAGGAGGAGGCAGTGGACAGAGTCTCAGGACTGAGAAAATGAAGTAACATCTTTTGTGAGAAACATGGACTGGGCGGAGACAGGATGGAGAAGACAGCATCTCTTCTGAGGACATCAAGTTTGATTCTGAGGATGACGTCTTGTGGAATAACCCTTACATGTTGGCATGAAGACTTTTGTCACAGACTCTTTGTCAAAAGCCTCAAAGCACTGATTGGCAACAGGTGGTGTCTCTCTGCAACACAATTATGGCACAAAAAGCCGCTTAGTTTGGTCATGCAGTACAACAGGGTGGCCTGTCAGCAGCAGTGCTTGATGGAACCCCAATTTGACACCGTCGCGGGGTTGTCGGACCAAGACTGCCCTGGATCGACGACCTCGTCAGGTGGAGTGGCCTCAGAATGGCTGAACTAACTGCGCGACCCAACAGCGATGCAAAATCACCCCTGCACCAACCACACAACCAAGGAGCAGTGGACGGTTGTTGTATCAAGTGGGCAGTAGCCTTGACGTTTTGATAATGATGAAGTCACTTTTCCATAACTGCTCATGTGTGCTGACTAAAGAACAGTACAACTTTTCAGATTGGAAGGCTTTGCGAATGCAATTAGTGGATACTAGCTGGATAGTGGAAGTCCTTGTGGAAGTCTTTGCGGATGCAATGAGTGGATACTAGCTGGATTGTGGAAGTCCTTGTGGAAGTCTGTGCGGATGCAATGAGTGGATACTAGCTGGATTGTGGAAGTCCTTCAGGTGCATCTACGGAGGTCCGGGGGGAAAGAGAAAGAATGCTGAAGAATCGGTGAGTTTACCACATTATCAATTATTATTATATACGATGTGTGTCTGGTATAGACTCCTTTCATAGCGCGAAGCGCTACAGGGATGCTGAGGTCACGCTCACCTTTTTACGCACAAAGAACAGCTATCGTCCAAACATTTGCCCTCTTATAACACCAGTAAGGGCGCTTTCTGACTCAAGTGAGGGCGCTTTTTTGAGCGTTTAAAGTCACATGCAAGGGGTCTATTGAAACCAAGTGAACTTAATCACTGTACAGCTCTCACAAGCCTGAGCAAACCTGTAAACAAGAGTATGTGAACCAGAGACACAGTGGTTAACCCCCACTCTTCCACGTTAAGCGTTCTTGGTTATTTTACATGAACCACCAATCCGGATACACATGACTTATGGCATAATGTCCCATCCAAAGGACGAAGCAATAATGGTTACTTGCTCAAAGACACAAGTGCCACGACTGGGTCTCGAACCCACACTCTAGCGGTTAAGAAGCACCAAACTTTGGGGACTTGAAACTTACAATCTACTTCGACCTTACTTTGTAGATGAAACCGCAACTTGTTTGAAATGATGACCTCACCAATGGCGTCATTATGATTGAAAATTGTTTTCATTCGAATGTGGCTCAACTACTCTTTCAGTTTCCCACTTTGAAAGACAAATTGAAATTTCATTTATTTCAAACAGCTTTTCAGTAGTTTATTTCTTGTGTTTTCCCAATGTTCCCTCTTCCCTCTGTTGATTTGATTTTGTTTTCTTTTTTTTCATGCGCTTTGAGCACCGTATTAAGGTGGATACATGCGCAATATGTCCTTGTTATTATTTTGTATTGCCATCGGTCTGATGTAAAAGCCATGAAGAACTTGAAGCTTTTATAAACTCAGTTGTTATTATTAGTATTATTACTTACAATCTTCTTCGACCTTCATTGATGAAACCGCACATTTTTTTGGATGATGACGTCAAATGATTGAAGTTGTTTTGCATTATTGTTGCTCATCATTCTGATGCGGAAGCCATTTTTATGAAGGACTTGAAACTTACAAGGTTCTTCTGCCTTATTTTGTATAATAGGGCCTATAGATGAAACCAAATTTTGGGGATGATGACGTCATCATGATTGAAATTGGTTTTACTCGGATGTGGCTTAATATTTCGTTCAATTTCGCTCATTTTTGTCATCATTCTAATGTAGAAGCCATTATTATGAAGGACTTAAAAACTTACAATGTACTTCCACCTTACTTTGTAGATGAAACCGCAAATTGTTTGAGATGATGACGTCATCAATGACTTCATTATGATTGAAAATTGTTTTAATTCGAATGTGGCTCAACTACTCATTCAGTTCCCTCATTATTTTTCATTGTCATCGCTCTGGTGTGAAAGCCATGAAGAACTTAAAGCTTTATAAACACAGTTATTGTTATTATTATTTAAGAGATGTTAAATTTGCATCGGGGATAAAGAATATATTAATTTTGTTTTTTACCCATACACCGATGTGTGTTAGCACTGTACACTCAGTACTTTATCCCCGATGCAAATTTAACATCTCTTATATCGTTGCGGTACCCGCTGCCAAAACATAGGATTCGAACTGCCTCTAGCTACCGGGCAACCTCGGTAGTCTAGTTGGTAAGACACTGCTCTAGAATTTCAAGGGTCGAGGGTTCAAATCCCACCCGAGTAGCATGCCTGTGATATTTTTTCAAAGGACTCGGAAAAGTACTGAGTATACAGTGCTAAGACACATCGGTGTATGGGTAAAAAACAAAATAAATATTATTATTATTATTATTATTATTATTATTATTATTATTATTATTATTATTATTACTTACAATGTTTTTTCGACCTTACTGTACTTTGTAGATGAAACCGCACATTTTGGGGGATGATGACGTTGTTGATGAAGTCATTAAAAATGATTGAAATTGTTTTGCATTATTGTTGCTCATCATTCTGAAAAATGTCTTCCACATCAGAATCTGATGTGGAAGACATTTTTATGAAACTTACAATGTTCTTCTGCCTTATTTTGTAGATGATCAGACTTCATTATGATTGAAATTGGTTTTACTCGGATGTGGCTTAATTTCCTATTCGTTCAATTTCCCTCATTGTTGTCATTCTGATGTAGAAGCCATTATTATGAAGGACTTAAAAACTTACAATGTATTGTTCCACCTTACTTTGTATATGAAACTGCAAATTTGTTGGGATGGTGAGGTCATCGATAACGTCAATATGATTGGAATTGTTTTCATTCGGATGTGGCTCAACCACTCATTCAATCCCCCTCATTCTAATTGATCATCAGTTTCTAATGAGGAAACCATGAAGGAATTTTTGCCTTGGACTATAGAAATGTAGATACATACAAGAAGGTTATATATAACCTTCTTGTGACGCATGTTTTCACCAATCAAATGATTGAAAGGAACAACACAGGGCTGTATGCCTCGTTTTTGAAAGAGCAAGGGCACTAATGCGTTTTCTTCTTGGTAAAGGGCACCCTATGATGAAATTTGTTCCGGTGCATTTCAAGGGCACCATGGCAATGACCAGGGGACACGGAGGCAATCGCCTTCGTTGCCTCCGTGAAGTATCAGGCCTGACAACATATTCCACTGAAACAGTTTCATTGGCCCAAAGGCACTGACCATGCGCATGAAGACAATTGCCTCCAAATCCATTACTTTTTTTATGCAAATGGCGCCCCCCCCCCCAACAACAACAACAACAACAACAGGTCTTAATAGCACCCTTAAGAGTTTCCATTCTGAAAAACTGTGGCAGTGCATTCTATATCTTTTGTTTTTTACAAGTTTTTTTTCTGAAGAGAAACTGGTCTGCGCATGAAAGAATCTTACAGAGGAAATTTGGTTTTGGTGGTAACCGCAAATCTACCTCTATTCAAATTGTAACTGGAAAGGGTCCAATAAAAAATAACCATCTTTGTAATTAAATTTTTGTGTGTGTGCATCATACGCAGTATGAAATTTCAGATACAGTTTTAAATAGTATGTTATAGTTTTAAATAGTATGTCATAGTTTTTAATAGTGTGTTGCAGTTTTAAATAGTATGTTATAGATTTAAATAGTGTGTTGCAGTTATAAATAGTATGTCATCCTTTTAAATAGTGTGTTGCAGTTTTTAATAGTATGTTATAGTTTTAAATAGTGTGTTGCAGTTTTAAATAGTAGGCCTATGTCATAGTTTTAAATAGTGTGTTGCAGTTTTAAATAGTATGTTATAGTTTTAAATAAAATGTTATAAGAGCAGGCCTGATAGTTCTTTGATGCAATGGAAACACTTACCTCCATGCCCCCCTTGTCATTGCCTTAACACCCTTGAAATGCTTCGGTAGAAATTAAAAATGCCCTTATAGGGTGCCCTTCATAAAGGAGAGCATGCCTTGATGCCCATGCCCTTTCAAAAAATGAAGCTTACAGGCCTGTAAGAGGTCCGTACATTCTCAATTTGGCAGTGCACGTGAAAGAACCTATAACATGGGATTCGAACTGCCTCTAGCTATTGGGCAATCTCGGTAGTCTAGTTGGTAAGACACTGAGCTCTAGAATTGCAAGGGTCGAGGGTTCGAATCCCAACTGAGTAATATGCCTGTGATACCTTTTTTCACAGGACTCGGGAGGTACATGTACTGAGTACAGAGTGCTTTTCAACACACATCGGTGTATGGGAAAACCAAAATTAATAACCTAGAACACTTCGTGGAAAAAATACTTTCTGGTGTTCTTATACATAGCAATCACCCTTGTTCAACATTTGTTTACAGGTGAAAATTACCTCAAGCTTACGAGCTACAATGATTTAGTTCGCTTATTAGCATATTGTATGAGGCTTCCTTGTTTCTTTTCCAGAAATGAATCTGTTAGTAATAATTATTACAAAACAGCCTTGATTACGAAAAAAAAATGAAAACATAAAGTTACTAAAAATCTTTAAAACACAAAATACGAAACCACTCAAATTCCATCCATCAGAAGCACATTGTTATGGCAGCTTATGTCACACTAGAAATGTATCGCGTATTTAGCAATAATAAATATAAAACAGTCTTGATTCACACAAAAAAATAAAAAATTAAGTTATAAACAATCGGTAAACCCAAAATATGAAGCCACTTAAATTCCACCAATCAGAAGCACATTGTTATAGGAGCTTATGTCACACATGCTTAAAGCCATTGGACACTTTCGGTAAACAGTATTTTCCAAAGGCCCACACTTTGTGTATCACAACTTATATATATAAAATAACAAACCTGTGACAATTTAGGCTCAATCAGTCATCGGAGTCGGGAGAAAATAACGGGAAAACCCACCCTTGTTTCCTCACGTTTCGCCGTGTCATGATATGTGTTTAAAATAAATCCATAATTCTCGATATATCGAGAATTGATAATTGTTTTAATGTTTTCTCAAAAAGTAAAGCATTTCATGGAGTAATATTTCAAGAGAAGTCTTTCACCATTACCGTCTGTAAACTCTGTAGGTTATTTGTAAATCTGTGATCAAAAAAAAAATTCTGTTCCGTAAGTGTCCAATGGCTTTAGACCATAAACAAGGCCAAATTTCAATCAACAAAAGACCTCCACTGCTTGAGTTAGTTTTGTGCCCCCCCCCTTCCTCCCCCTACACATACCCCTAAGGTGCAGCCATTGAACTGAACTCATTTGCCATGTTACGTGGCCACCTGTGTGTTACACACACCATAGTTACATGACTGACCCTCGGATTATGCTGTAATGATCGGGTCGTTGGCCGGCCATCCCATGATAATGACCTCATATCAAATCCACCTGCCATTGTACCACCCTTGAATTTGCCACTTGGCCTAAACCATCCAGACCTAACCTTGTGTTAACCTTCTTTGGGTCACGTACATGTACAAAGACTCTCTCCAGTAGTTCCTGGCTTAACCTGACAGAGACGTAGAGACAGTCTGCCACCCCCCCCCCCCCCTAACCAAATGATTGGACTGTTTGTTCTGACCTCACTAACTGTTGACTTATTTTTGGACCAGGTCGCAGTTGAAAATCTACAATCTAAAGTATAGTCTACTGATGATGATGAGGTGACACAATAACAAAATCAAGGTAAGTTTTTTAGAATTGTTCTCAATTTGTGTATGTTTTTTCGAAAGGGGGGGGGGACACCAACATTTATAAAAAGAATTGATTTCTTAAAAGTCTGTGGTTGATGATTTTTGAAGGAATCCTTGGTTTCAAAGTCACTGGACACTATTGGTAACTACTCAAATAAATTGTTAGCATATAAAAACTTAATTGGTATTATGGAAAATGGAAAGCTGTTGACAGTATAAAAACATTGTGAGAAACGGCTCCCTCTGAAGTAACGTAGTTTTTTAGAAAGCGGTAATTTCTCATTCAAATAATTTATAAAAAGACTTAAGGCCTACAGCCCTTTTTAGGCATCTGAAAGCAATCGAACAAACCCACAACCTTTGCAATTCTAGAGCAGTGTCATACCAACTAGACCACTGAGATTGCCCGGTAGCTAGAGGCAGTTTGAATTCCACCAGAGTAATATGACTGTGATTTTTTCACAAAACTCGGGTAAGTACTGAGTATACAGTGCTAACACACGCCGGTGTATATGAGTAAAAACCAACATGTATATTTCTTTATCCCCGTTGCAAATTTAACAACTATTAAGGCATTTTTTGTTGTCAGACCAATGTCCAACCAGATGTGACAGAAATTTTTTGCTTTTTGTTGTTGATTTTTTTTGCAATTGTTGTTGATTTTTTTTGTTTTTCGGAGGGAGCTTCTTTTCAGTAATTAAACCTTGTGGAAAATCAGGTTACACTAAAAATATTCCTGTTGTAAGAACCAGTGGTTATTTTTAGGGATCCCCCTTCAGGTCGCGTTGACAGCAAACAACTTCCATCCTTGCCAATGTATTGACTAGAGACTGCACATCAATTGATTACTTGTTGTGTCTCTCTGGCTATTTCCGTCCGTCCATGGTTATTATTGCATCGAGAACGTGGATGCGTCGCAGTGTCCTGGATTAGAAGGCTGCGTTGAGGTCTATAAATAGATGTGTTTACGTGTGAAGGAACTTTTGCGCCTTGACTCAAGCCTGAAAAGTGTCCTGTCGTTACTTCAAAATATTGTCCTGATGAGCGTTTTAAAGGCAGTTGACACTAGTGGTATTACTCAAAATAGTTATTAGCATAAAACCTTACTTGATAATGAGTTATGAGGAGAGGTTGATAGTATAAAACATTGTGAGAAACGGATCCACTGGACTAACGTAGGTTTCAAGAAAGAAGTAATTTTCCATGAATTTAATTTCGAGACCTCAGATTTAGAAGTTGAGGTCTCGAAATCAAGCATCTGAAAGCACATGACATCGTGTGACAAGGAACCATGACAAAAATTTAAAACGTTTCTTATAAAACACATAAGAATTGGTCACGTGATATATTGTCGGGATCCCGACAAAAACTAATTTTGAGCACTTTATTTCACTACTACTAATAATTGGCGGACTTTTTTGAGCAATGGCTCAAATGAAAGCTTATAACTTTCTCGACCCCCATCAAAATACCTATTGAATTTTAAATCAAATGTTTTGGGTCAAATCGGCAAAAAATCTGACATAGCATCTTAACTCTTTGTGAAATAGCATCCTGTCACCTCAGAAATTTCTAGACTTGGGATCCTTGAGAAGGGGCATGGTACTTGATCCAAGGGTCCTTGACGTAGTTCCGAGATATACTGTTGTGGGGAGTCGTGCCGTTAAAACAATGAGATGTTCATATTAGAAGTATAATAGACTCGCTGTGTTTCCCCTGTTTATCCCCTGTTTATCCTCCCATGTTACAAATCTCAAGGCTGCAATGTATTGGGTGGTACAATGTGCAATCCCTGGTCCTTAAAATAATAGTAATAATATGACAGTTGTAAAGCGCAAACATATCCACCTAACAAATAGGCGCTCAAGGCGCGACAAAGAAAAACAATGAACAAAAACAAGATATTTAAATTAAACTGTGTTGTTGTAGGCAATTACCATGAGGTGGGTTTTGAGGGTAGTTTTAAAGGAGTTGAGGGATGAAATAGAGCGAATGTTGTGAGGAAGGCTGTTCCAAAGACGAGGGGCAGCAATACGGAAAGATCTATCTCCCCAGGAGCGATAAGATCTCCGTTCAGTCAGAAGATGTTGACTTGCTGAATGAAGACCAGATCGACTGGGGTTATAAGGCCTGATGAGTTCAGATAAATATGACGGTATAAAAAAATGGTCCTTTCTCTATATGGTGCAATAGAATCACAGTGAACAGTTAGCTTTTTAATGTAAGCACAAAACCTTTCTGTTTACCTGTACATGTGTATAAGGTAACAACATGCATACTCTGACAGATGCTCAGTATTTTCCCCAGGTCCTGTTAGAAATTTCTTTTTAAAAAATGATGGCCTTGTTGTTGCAAAGCTCAAGGTTGCATCGGGTGGTACAACGTGCAATCCGTGGTCCTTTCTCAAAGGTGCAATGGAATCACAGTAACTAATTAGCCTAAGATACAAGGGATAAGGTAACAAAGTGCAGTTCTGACGGCACTGTATACTCGGTTCTTTCCAGAGTCCTAAGAAAGACAAAATGATGGCCTTGTCTTCTTACAAATCTCAGGGTTGCATAGTGTGGCACATTGTGCAGCTCTGACAGCACCGTACTCGCTACTTTTCTGAGTCCTGTGAGTCGCCAGACACACAAGGCCTGAAGGCCACTTCAAGGTGTGGGCTACAATTATTTTCGCCCAGAGGCCATTGCCACCTACTCCTAGGGCTGAAACAGGGTTACCCCTTTTACAGTCCATACGGATGTAGGCTTGGGTATCATCAGTCCGAAGCCTGGCCGGTAGAGCAGAAAGCACTACCTCCCCAATTTTATGTAGCAAGGCTGTCACGACCGGGATTCGAACCCACACTCTGCTGATCAAACACCAGAGCTTGAATCCGGTGCTCTTAACCGCTCGGCCATGACACTAATTTCGTTGTTACGAATCTCAAGGCTGCATTGGGTGGTACAGCGGGCAATCCATGGTCCTCTTTCTCTATGGAGCAATGGGATCACAGTAAATAGTTAGCTTAAAGGCAGTGGACACAATTGGTAATTGCTCAAAATAATTGTTGGCATAAAACCTTTCTT
Source organism: Asterias amurensis (assembly GCF_032118995.1). Classification (NCBI taxonomy): domain Eukaryota; kingdom Metazoa; phylum Echinodermata; class Asteroidea; order Forcipulatida; family Asteriidae; genus Asterias; species Asterias amurensis. The sequence continues at coordinate 16,872,878 of NC_092652.1, forward strand.
GGTGACGAGTAATGGGGAGAGGTTAATAGTATAAAACATTGTGAGAAACAGCTCCCTCTGAAGTGCCATAGTTTTCGAGAAAGAGGTAATTTTCCACGAATTTGATTTCGAGACCTCAGATTTAGAACTTGAGGTCTCGAAATCAACCATCTAAACGCACACAACTTCGTGTGACAAGGGTGTTTTTTCTTTCATTATTGTCTCGCAAGTTCGATGACCGATTGAGCTCAAATTTTCACAGGTTTGTTATTTTATGCATATGTTGAGATACACCAACTTTGAAGGCTAGTCTTTGACAATTACCAATAGTGTCCACTGCCTTTAATGTAAGCACAAAACATTTCTGTTTTATACCAGAATAAGGTAACAGCGTGCAGCTCTGACAGATACTTAGTACTTATCCAGATTCCTTTGAATTTTTTTTTAAATGATGACCTTGTTGTTAAAAAACTCAAGGTTGCATCGGGCGCTACAAGGAACGTGCAATCCGTGGTCTTTTCTCCATGGTGTAATGGAATCACAGTAGATAATTAGCTTAATCTAAGCGCAAATCATTTCTGTGTACCAGAATAAGGTAGTAACACGCAGCTCTGACAGATACTCAGTACTTTTCCCAGAGTCCTTTGAAAGAAATGAAGAAAAAAAATATGGCCTTGTTGTTTCAAATTTCAAGGTTGCATCGGGCGACACAAGGAACGTGCAATGGAACCACAGTAAATAATAAGCCTGTACAATACGCAGTCAGAACCCCCTGCTATGCCTGTCAAAGGGGTGCTACTGTGAGGGGGGAATCTTATTGTTCACTCAAGGCTACAACAGTACCAGCTTTTCTTCCTTGAGAATCCCCCCTTATGGTTACCTCAACAAGTTGACAGTTGCACTATAATTAGGACACCTCTCTTATTGTGTAGAGTCACGTAGCACCATTTTGTCCCTTCCCGGCTTACGCTGGTTCTGAATTGAAACCACCTTGTTGGTGAGACATGTTTTGATCAACCAAGTCACTCTAAAATCCAAATCCAACACTACTTTTATTTGAGAACGTGACTGAAGATTGTTGATGTAAATCCCAGAGAAACTTTTAGGAACTTTTGACACGGATTTCCACAATGATTGAAAAGGATAAGAAACAATCCTAGATAGAAACCTGAAAAGATAAGAAACAATCCTAGAAAGAAACCTGATGGGCCCAACAATTTCATAAAGCAGCTTATTATATCTCAGCAGAAATCTTTTAAAACATTTGAATCTCAGATGTTTTCCTTAGTCAGTTAAAACAAAACTATGTTCTTAAATCTACTTCTCATCAGCTCCTTCAATTATGGAACTACTCCAGAAGTTACAACAAAATGTGCAATTTTGTCTACCTACCTTAATAAAGTTTGGACTCTTGCAGCGTTCAACCACCCTGCCCAAGTTGTATGGCTGAATGTTGCAAGGCATGAACGTCATTGTCTTTTTCCTTAATAAACCTTAATAGCTTAAAAGGGAAGTAGACCTTTGGTAATTGTCAAAGACCAGTGTTCTCACTTGGTGTATCCCAACATAAGCGTAAAATAACAAGCCTGTAAAAATTTGAACTCAATTGGTCATCGGAGTTGCGAGAAAATGATGGCAGAAAAACACCCTTGTTATTACCTCTTTCTCAAAATCTATGCTACTTCAGAGGAAGCCGTTTCTCACAATGTTTTATACCATCAACAGCTCCCCAATGCTTGTTACCAAGTCAATGTTTAAGTTAATACTTGTTTTGAGTAATTACCAAACATGTACCTTCCCTTTAAAATGAGTTGGGATATTCTGAAGGGGGCACCGAGGCTAGGAGACCCTACATACACCAAGGTTCAGGCCTGTGTTTATGTCCTGTTCAGAGGGGCACATTACCTTCAGATTGGGCGCTTAATGCCATTGGACCCTTTCGGTAAACAGTGTTCTCCAAGGCCCACACTTTTTGTACCACATCTTCTAAATCAAATAACAAACCTGTGAGAATTTAGGCTCAATCGGTCATCGGAGTCGGGAGAAAACAACGGAAAAACCCACCCTTGTTTCCGCGCGTTTCGCCGTGTCAAGACATGTGTTTCAAATAAATCCGTAATTCTCGTTAACGAGAATTTGTATTGTTTTGCTGTTTTCTCAAAAAGTAAAGCATTTCATGGAATAATATGTCAAGAGAAGTCTTTCACCACTGCCTTCTGTAAACCCTGTAAGTTATTTGTAAATCTGTGAACTTTTTTATTTTTGCCTGAACCGAAAGGGTCCAATGGCTTTAATGCCATTAACAAGTGTTTTTTGTATCAAACTAGAAAAGAAATTTGTTATTGTAAACTTTGTTATAAATGTCTGCTTGGCAAAAACAAAATAGCTGGGGGTTTTGTGGTTTTTTCCAAGTCGGATAAAACAAAACCATGTTCTTATTTCTAATCTCTGGTATGAAACTAGAAAGATGTTTTCAAAGTTGAATTGGACAGTTCACACAAATATCCTTTATTAAGTTGTGTGGTTTTTCTTTTACTTTGTGGTTCCTAATTTCATGACTTGACAAAAAATTCTCTTCTTGTTAGTTCATTAAGTAAAAGGAAAACCACACAATTCAAAAGGATATGGCAAGAATATTTTGTCAAAGTTTAACATAACAGTTCACACAAATATTCCTCAAAATTGTGTTGTTTTCCATTTACTTTGTGAACTTACAAAGTTCCTACTTTTTTGGAGATAAACATTTACTTGATCAAAATAGCTGACTGTGTTAGTTCACAAAATAAGCCAAAAACCACAGCTTCAAGGGATAATGTGAATAGTTAGATTCTTGTAAACATCTTTCCAACTAAATTCATTTCTTAGCAATTGCTTTTTACCCCCAAGGTGTCCAAACTGAAGATATTGAGCCCCCTCAAGCATATGGCACTTTTCTGTACAGTTTAAGACGCCCTGCTGCGACATTACTTTCTACTATTGGTTTTTCTCCTTCTGCTTGAAGTCTCGAAAGATAGATGACATAAGCTTTTCCAAAGCCTTTCAAGCCCTTTTGAGAGTCCTTGTTTTGTTTATTTTAACCGCTAACATTTTTTTCTTCTTAATTTTTTTTCAATTTATTCAATTGATGCATAAAAAAAATGCCTTGGTGACTACCTTTTGTCCGCCGTATAAACAAGGTGGAAAAAAACAAGCACTCATCAAGTTTACCTTTATCTAAAAAGAAGCCAACAAAGTGAAAACAGTTAAAGCGACAACAATGAGGTCATTGAGGGGGAAACCCCACCCATACCCCTCTTTACTTTTTGCTGTCAATCCCATTAGTCAAGCTCTAATCCCAAAGCTTAAGAAACTTCAAGAGTGGGGGATTAAAAGAAAATTTCATTATCATTTACGGTCTTTCTTCTCACTGAGCAAGGCCATTTGGGAAGAACTAGACTCCATAAACTGTAAGGGTCGACAATAGTTGGCTAGATCAAAGGTCTATCGAAGAGCAGAGTATGCTCTGAGCCGTCACAAAGATGGAGAGAAAAGTTTTGTTTGTCTTGGTCTTTTTAAATGGATAAGAATGTCTTGGCCTCTGTGCTTGGTACAATAGCCCCCTCTGTTGTCATCTCAAGGCCATTTTGTGATTGCTTTTAGGGACATTGTGTAGTTGATGTTTTTTCTAAACTGTTATCAATGGTGGCTTAAAACTAAACAGTGCTGGATCAACTGGATTTGAACAGAATGGTCGCTATCTGTTTTCCCCACCAATGTGTATTAAATACATTAGACACGCTTTGGTAATAATTGTCAAAGACCAGTATTCTCACTTGGTGTATCCCAACATAACATGCATAAAATAACAAATCTGTGAACATTTTTACTCATTTTGTCATCGAAGTTGCAAGAGAATAATGAAGAAGATAAAAAGCCTTGTTGCACAAATGTGTGTGCTTTCGGATGTCAAAAAGGGCATCAGGCTTGAAGCATTTTATTAGATTTTGAGAGATAAATTACCTTTTTCTCAAAAAAATACATTACTTCAGAGGGAGCTGTTTGTCACAATGTTTGATACTTCCAACAGTTCTTCATTGCTTGTTACCAAGTAGGTTTTATGCTAACAATTATTTTGGGTTATTACTAATAGTGTCCAGCACAAGCACTGTATAGGTCACCGTGGTCCATTGGTTAGACTGCAGGACTTGCAATCACAAGGTTGTGGGTTTGAATCCTACCAAGCTATTATATATCCCATTATGGGAGCTTGCTGAGTTCCCTCGACTTTAAGATCATCTTAACAAATTCAGTACTTTCTAGAGTTCTGTGAACACAAATCTTCCAGACAAATCGTTCAGGTGGGATTCGAAAGCAAAACCTTTGCATTGCTAGAGCAGAGTCTTACTATTAGACCACCGAGCTAGCCATTCGTGGTTTCTACCACCACCACCAACGTTATCAGAATATCAGCCAAAACATTGTGCTTAGCATTTGGCATTTACTAAGCACCATCTTCTGCTTAACTGCTTTAGTATGAAATTTGGGCTTTGGACTGTATTATAAACTATGTATGCACAAAAAGTAGCTTTATAGCACAACAAAATATCGCTTAGCAGAAACTGGTCATTAGCCAAAATTTTATAAGTTTACACTGTTTTGACTGGTGCCTCACTCATTTTTTGCTAAGCATAGAAATTTCCTAAGCAGTATTTTTCGCTTAACAGTGTACTTTTATGGCTGCATTGGGAAATGGGACCCTGAAGTCATCACCTTGAAGTCTTAGCCCAACCGGTGCTCGCTTTGTTGCATGGCTCATTGAGTACAAGTCATGCGACTAACACAATTCCAGCCATCCCATTGGCTGAATGCTTCTGATGACATCACAACCTTGGTCACTCCTCAAGATTACCTTTGTGTGATGAGGCCCAAAGTGACAACTGACCACTCAACAATAGGTCTTATACATTTGCTTACATAAAGTCTTGACCACAATGCAAGTGGTCACTTTGTGGGGGTAGACCGTGGTGAGACAGGCCTCTTCAGGTCTTCGCTGGTTGTACTTGTAGTTTCTCTACATCTATATTCTCAATATACTTCTCAAGGTACGTTACTACGGCATGTTAACTAATATCGTACCTCCTGTTTTCTATCCTGTAGCTTACGCTTAACACCTTGAACGGATTCTACACAAAAACCATCTTTTTGCCCTACGCTTGGAGACAGTAACGTAGCCTTTGTAGCAACTTGGACACACACAAAAAAGAAGTCTGACAGCATTGCCAAGATGAACTTCAATTAAAAGCTGTCTGTAGCACACAACACAAGAGACTTCGGTCCCCACGGATCCTGTCGGAGTAGCATCCCATCATAATCTTGTTCTCGTTGGGCAGACGGACTTTACCGCCCTCGTGGGACTCACTGTGAAAGGCCTCGTTGACATCCAAGGAAGTTCACGGGGCGAATAACAAGACCCGATAAAATGTCTCTTTAGCCATCTGCGAGATCAGGGATACTCCAGGGAAAGATCGAGAAGGCAAGGCAAGTAGACTTTTACTCTTTCTAAACTTCTGTCTGTACCTGGAGTTTTTTTTTTTCCAGTTTTTTTTTTCAGTGTAAGCTACATACTTGTTCCTTTTTGTCTTCCGCTAAACTTTTCACAGTTTCTTTGTGAGACTTTCTTACGAAATTGGATTGAAAAGGGCAACTCTTGGAATTAGAACTTTAAGAATTAGAACTAAGAATGAAGACATACAATGCGTCGTTGGTAACTTCAGAAATATTGTTTTAAACACAGTCTGTTTTTGTTTGTGATGACTTTTTTTCTCAAGGATAAATGTTATTCAAGGACTTTGTGTTCATAACCCAAAGGTGTTCTCCCCGGATGTTTGAAAACTGTGGGGGTGTGGAAAAAAACCACTAAAGTTTCTTGAGGGTAGTGCAACAAATTGAATTGAGAAAATTTTTATTTTTTATACGTGCTTGTGAAATAGAATTAGCTGTTGTAAACAACTTACCAACCAAAAGGATGGATAGCATAAATACAAAAAATATAATTAATGGTCTGACGTTTCGACCCTAGCAGTGTCTTGTAACTTGCTTGTAATATATAATCTACCATTGTGTCTTCGTTTAAAGTTCACAGCATTTTTAAAGTTGGTGACTGACGCATATAACTGAAGTGAGTCTTTGAGAACTAAGTAATAATAAATTAAAGGCAGTGGACACTATTGGTAATTACTCAAAATAATTATTAGCATAAAACCTTTCTTGATGATGAGTAATGGGGAGAGGTTGATGGTATAAAACATTGTGAGAAACGGCTCCCTCTGTATGAAGTGCCATAGTTTTTGAGAAAGAAGTAATTTTCCACGAATTTGATTTCGAGACCTCAGATTTAGAACTTGAGGTCTCGAAATCAATCATCTAAACGCACACAACTTTGTGTGGCAAGGGTGTTTTTTCTTTTATTTTTATCTCGCAAGTTTGATGACCGATTGAGCTCAAGTTTTAACAGGTTTGTTATTTTATGCATATGTTGAGATACACCAACTGTGAAGGCTAGTCTTTGACAATTACCAATAGTGTCCACAGCCTTTAAGCAAAGTGGCCTGACATGTAAAATTTCGTTTTCTTATCAGTCTCCTGACATGACTAGAGCACGCTAGTCAAAACGTTGTGACCAATTTAAGAACTGACTCCACGGTAGTACAGGTAATCCTGGGGTGGATTTCACAAAGATAGTCCTAGCTTAGGACTAGTCCTAGGCAATGCTAAGAGACAGGACCAGTCCTAAGTTAGGATGAGTTACTGGTCCTAACTTAGGGCCAGTCCTATCTCTTAGCATTGCCTAGGACAAGTCCTAAGTTAGGACTACCTTTGTGAAATCCACCATATATCATATAATAGTAGCAGCCTATTTTCTATACCATCCGCCCATCGGGTAAAAGTTAAAAAGCAGGATAGTTCTATTCAGAACTGAGAAGTCTCCCGAATACCCTACTCCGCGGGAGTAGAATAAAGAAAGAGTTCTCTAAGAAGTAGATACACACATGGTGTTACCACAAACAAAATATATATGATACCTTTACCATGCAATGCCTCAAATCCTATATTCCTTATTTTTATTATTTTTTCTGCCAGTCACAACTTAAAAAGTTGTATAAGAATGGGAAAGTACAGGATGAGTTTTAGGGGACAAGTGTCCAATGGCTTTAAAGATCAGTGGTGGATTTCACAAAGAGTTAGGACTAGTCTTATCTCGACTTAGGACGAGTTACTCGTCCTAACTTAGGACTAGCTGTACGTTTATGATATCTCTTAGGACTAGTCTTAAGTTAGGACTAGTCCTAACTCTTTGTGAAATCGACCCCATATTATGTTATGATGCCATTCAATATTTTAAAATCAAAATTTGGGGTGGGTCAGTCAAAACAATATCAAAATAAAAAAAACATGTTTTTGAATAATTTTCCTATTCTGAATGACCCCTTAATAGGACATTATGTTCATGTTGAATAACCTAACATACGGATCGACACCCTGTATATTTTCATCTGAATAATTATCTATTTGTTCCAAACTTTTACATGCCATATGGATGATTCAGTGTTCAACAAACCTCTTTTAATTTCGACACATCATTTCATATTCACTATTTATAACAACAACACCATGTACTTCAGTAGTGAACCGTTTATTAAAAAACACAAAATAGTAATGTTCTTACTTGAAAATGTGTTTTCTTTACATACTGAGGCAACTGCTGTACGTACGTAACACTCATACAATGAAAGACAAGTCACCATCCATGTACTCACATAACCATGTTTACATTGCCATTCCAAAATGAGACCATTGAGAATGTGGTGTTTTCTTCTCTTGATTTCACCCCTGCTTTAAAATGGATCGGTCTATCCGGTCACATGATTAAACATCCGGTTTTATTTCCGTCTTATTGATGAAAAAAAATTGCTTCCGAAAAAAAAAAAAAATGCTTCATTCACTGACAAAATAAGGTTGAACGAGTACAAACCATTATTGTATGGGGCGTGCAAATTTAACTACTCAGCATTAAACTAATTCAGGGGGGAAATTTCCAGAAGGTCTCGTTGACGTGAACACAATCAATAAAAAACTGCAATAGTTTTTAAAGGGGGTCGTTAATATGAAGCAATTATCTTATGAAGAATTATTATTATTTTAAAACTTCCATTCGACCTTCTTGCCGAGAGTAAATCGTGACAGTTGCATAATATATCTGGACTCCCCCCCCCCCCATTCTCCGCAATGGTGCAATCAGTTTGTGCAATCTGATCACGTGATTTAATATCCGGTTTGTGGCTTGTATACTTAGACAAAGTTAATGGCCGACATGAGGAATTTATGTGTAGGGAGACAGGGGGGTGGGTGGGGGGGGGGGGGATGTCGATGCTTGATGACCAACGCACCATTCCCACTGTGACGTTATTGCTTGACACTGAATTATTATTTAATTTTCATGGAAGAGGAAATCGCAATCCCAAAGGCAGAAACCTTTTTCTTAATGAATTTAAAAACAAATTTTTTGAACAAATTTGTCTGGATTTGGGGTGAAATATATAAATAATACAAAAACAGGCTCGGTTTGAGGCCGCTGTTGCACCGAACATTTACATGTAGACATGATATTCTACGGTACGCGTGTAATGTATGTTGATAGCCATCAGTGGTGGTCTCTCCCCCCTAAGGGTCCAATGGAACGGTCTAACCGGTCATGTGACTTTACATCCGGAGCAATCTACCAATTAGTGGTTGATTGTGTTGTTGCACATACAAGCTCTCGGAGAAAATAACCAGCAGTCTGCGCTTGCTGTCTGGACACAACAAAATAAAATTATGTGTCTCTGTTGTTGATTTTTCTTCCGAATGCTAGTTGGATTATTTTTTTTTCCTTGTGGACGATTTACATGTTCATCATTCTAGTATGATATATACAAACGTCGTCAGTAAAATTTACCGTTTGTAAAATTTATTGTGTTGTGAGGGTTTTTTTTTTCAGATTGATTTATAATTTCTGATGATGCATTGATACAAAAGTCACAAGTGACGTGTAGTTTTTTAATGTATATAATTTGCAATATGTACAGTATTTAATAACAGTGCTTCTATGTGAATCTGCATGTTAATTGTAACTGCAGATTATTAGACCTAAAAATACAACTGTCAAAAAAGAACAACTGCCTGGAAACATTGAAACATTTTTTATGTGGGCTTGAAATGAACAATGATTTGTCAAAAAGTTGTCATAAGCTATTGACGTGCTTATCAACTAATATTTTGTCTGTTAAACTTCATTACATTTTCCGGACTGTGAGCAAAGGAGTGTTACTGTAAGGCACCTACATGAAAAACTCATTCTTAAAAAAAAAGTTTTCAGATTCTTCAAATTATTAAAATTTATTTAAATTTCAATTGCCATGTATTTATTTATGTTCCAATTCGAGAAAAAACAAAAGTGGGAAATAATACATAATTTTATTAATTATTTATATTACACAACAAATTTCAAGACATTGATAATTCTGATAATGTGCAATTTTTAAGGGCAAGGGCGACAATTTAATTACATTTCTCTTTCTGAGGATTTAAGAGGCAGCTCCACACTGACTTATCGTTGAAGGAAAAAAAATCCCGCCTGATTTTCTTATTCCTGGAAGCAAGATTGTTGGCATTACTGTGCATTTAGCTCCATGGTCCGTCAATGCAACATCCGTTCGCCACGACTCCCCGCTAATTCCGGCGTTCATCCGGTCTAGCTAATTACATAGACCAGTCGGACATTATGGAACTACATGTATTGCCTGATGACAGGGGTCGCCTTGCCACACGGTCGGGGAAAGGGTTGGGAAACTGATGGCATGTAAAAGGGTTTGGCTCAGCATGGAATGGTTCAGCTTAGCTAAATTTATATGTAAATTCTGAAATTTTTTACAAATTGTTGTGTTGATGCTTTATTTGACCAATACTATTAGAGGGGAAGGTAATCACTCCTAAAATTAAAGGCACTATGGACACTATTGGTAATTACTCAAAATAATTATCAGCATAAAACCTTACTTGGTATATGAGTAATGGGGAGAGGTTAATTGTATAAAACATTGTGAGAAACGGCTCCCTCTGGAGTAACGTAGTTTTTGAGAAAGAAGTAATTTTCCACGAATTTGATTTTGAGACCTCAGATTTAGAATTTGAGGTCTCGAAATCAAGCATCTGAAAGCACAGAACTTCGTTTTACAGTTTTGTTTTCTTTCATTTGTATCTCGGAACTTCAACGACCAATTGAGCTCAAATTTTCACAGGTTTGTTATTTTATGCATATACATTATGTTGAGATACACCAAGTGATAAGACTGGTCTTTGACAATTACCAGTAGTATCCAGTGTCTTTAATGGTGATTGTTATCCTCACAACATCCCAGTTTAGCCCGAATGGGGCTGTAAAGGGATTAAAGTACCAAGTACCAAGGCGTGTACTTGGTACAGCAGCTTTTGAAAGTATAAAGCATAATTAGAGAATCATTTCACTTTGTTTCAGTTTAAATTCCCCTTAAATTTGAATCTGAGAAACGTTACTGTCAGATACGTTTCTCAGATTGTGTACTCCAATAATTATGGATTATTCTCCCTGTGTGGACATAACCGCTCTGGAAATTTTAGCGATATCTCTGAAACACGAACACGTTTTGAAATGAAATTTTCATAGGTCAGTTTCATTGTGTTAATGTTTACATTTATATAGGATTAAAACAAACCAAGGTATTTTCCCTTTAAAGAATGCACTCTCATCCTCAACATAAAAAGAAGGCAATAAAAAAATCATTTTTCATCAAAGTTCAAAATTCACCTTTTTCATTTTAGCATTCATGTATTGTGGTGATACCAAAAGCTAGAAGCTGGGCCCACTTTCATAGAGCTGCTTCACCATCAAAAGTAGCTTAGCACAACTAGAATGTTGCTTACCAGAATAAGGTCACCGGCCAAAGTACCATGTGACAAGTTCAATCGATGACTGGTATCCTGCTCATTTTTCGCTTAGTACAACATTTTCAAGCAGTATTTTTCTGCATAGTCTCTTTTCTGTTTAACCCACCAGAATAAGGTTACCAGCTAAAGTACCGTGTCACATGTACAATCTGTGACTGGTATGCTGATAATTTTTGGCTTAGCAGAACATTTTTAAGCAATTATTTTTTTTCTGCCAGGTACCCTTTCAATGTTGCTTACCATTATCAGGTTACTGGCCAAGTTCCATATCACATGAACAATCTGTACCTGGTATTACATTATTTTTGTTTACTTAAAAGAAAATTTGTAAGCGTTTGCTTTTCTTCCAGGTCCCCTGCTTACCATTATATTACTGTTCATTTTTGCTTAGCAGAACATTTATTAAGCGATACTTTTCTGCAAGGTACCCTTCCAATGAATCCACTTGTACAACACCCCTTTAAAAGTACAACAGAACATTTTTAAGCGATCTTTTTTTCCTGCCAGGTCCTCTTTCAATGTTGCTTACCATTATCAGGTTACCATGTGACTCAGAGATTTCCGCTTAGCAGAACATTTTTAAGTTATACTTTTCTGCAAGGTCCCCTTCAAAAGAATCCACTAATACATGTACAACACCCCTTTAAAAGTCCAACAGCCAGCGATATACAATTATCATTTGGTAATTCCACCATGGCAATGTGTTGGGGAGAGAGAGAGAGAGAGAAGGCCGGCAATCCTTGCGGAGGATTTGGTGCGTTTTCTTCCGGTCGGAAGTGCACCTGTCTTCTCAAGGGGATTGGGGCTCAAATTATCATTGGGAGCAGCGGGCGAGAACTAATACACCAAGAGTTCCGGTTCTCTCCATCTTCGTGCTCGTGATGACGGACAGGGAATGGGAAAAAAAAAAAAAAAAAAGGGGCCTCAGTTTGCTATCATTGTTTATTCCATATTTTTGTCATGACTATTAAAGGCAGTGGACACTATTGGTAATTACCCAAAATAACTATTAGCATAAAACCTTTCTTGGTAATGAGTAATGGGGAGAGGTTGATGGTATAAAACATTGTGAGAAACGGCTTCCTCTGAAGTGACATAGTTTTCGAGAAAGAAGTATATTTCCACGAATTTGATTTTGAGACCTCAAGTTTAGAATTTGAGGTCTCGAAATCAACCATCTAAACGCACACAACTTTGTGTGACAAGGGTGTTTTTTCTTTCATTATTATCTCGCAACTTAGACGACCGATTGAGCTCAAATTTTCACAGGTTTGTTATTTTATGCATATGTTGAGATACACCAAGTGAGAAAACTGGTCTTTGACAATTACCAATAGTGTCCTGTGTCTTTAAAGGGAAGGTAAAGATTTGGTAGTCACTCTTTTAATGTATGGCAATTAGTCTATAGCAGCTTTCGATAAAAAATTTTTAGAATCATTTCACTTCAAAGTGATGGGGTTTTGGAAAAAGATAACATTTACAAACAATTCTTAAATTTGAATCTTAGAAACCCTACTCTCAGATACGTTTCTCAGATTTCGATAAATTACAGATAATTTTTTCTTGCGTGGACTTAAACAGCTGTTAATTTTCGGGGATGTCTCGAATTGCTACCACCTTTTGAAAGTAAGCTTTCACAGTTTTGGGATAGATTTTTAAAAAAATCAAAGTGGTTCCAAAAACAAAAGGGTATGTATATGTTCCCTTTAAAGGAATCAAACACTGTGATGTTTTTTTTGTTGCAAAAACCTTCCTTGAATGAGAGATAATAATAATTCTCTAAGAACAGGGGTCGAAATTGCCACTAGCCCGCTAGCCCGGGACAACCAGATTTACAGCCGGGCTACTGATTTTTCCAGTTTGATAGCCCGACGGGCTAGTGGAAAAATAATGCAAAAATCATCATCACAAACAATAAAGAACTATGTTATTGGTGTATTGTAAAGTTTGAGCCGTGACGCGAGACATAATGTGTCTTTCGGGCTACCAAAATCTAATCAGGGCTACTAAAAATTATTTGTCACTAGCCCTGCTGACTACCATGGAAATACACTTAATTTCGACCCCTGAAGAAGTTAATTCCTCTTGACACAATTGTGTTATGGGCCGAACTATTGAAACAGATCCCGGCCCAGTGTTCTATTTTAAAAAATAGAGTATTTCAACAAGCAGACCTGAAACTTAAGCCTTAAGGTCAAAGACTTAAGTCATTAGAAGAATTTTTGTTTTAAAGTTACTGTGTTGCTGCAAAACATCTTTAAAACCAAAGCAAAGCTAAGATAAAAAGATACAAAAAACGGAAATAGGAAAACCGTTAAAATTTTACACTAATGCTGCAATAAAGGTAGAATAAAGCAAGACAGTTCTTTAAGAACAAACTCTACCTGGCAAGTGGATACACACATGGTGTTACCGCAAACCAAAAATATATTGATACCTCACCATGCAATGCCTCAAATCATATTATACATGAAAATCTTACTCGGTTAGAAGTACACGGCTTTCAATGTTATGAAGCGTTTTGAGAATTATTTCACTTTGGAGTAATTTGGTCATTGGAAAATTTACCGGTACCAGATTTTATCCCCCAAAATTTGAACCTGAGAAGCGTTACTGTAACTCTTCTCAGATTATGTATAACACTTACGGATTATTCTTCCTGCGTGGACAAAACAAAACCAATGGAACGGTTCCAAAAACCAAAGGTATACTTTCCCTTTAGCAAATTCCTCGTGTGCTTGTGTTTCTTTGTTCCAGCGCCTAGAAGAACGATATTTGTAACATTTAAAAATTGTCAGTCAACTTTACTTGTGATCAGTTCTTCTACCAGATAATTAGTAGTTTTTCCTTTGGATGAACTGTTTATTATCACAAAGAGTCACAAAATCAGAATGTGGAGGATATAATGCTCTCTTGTTTGCCCTGAATATATTATAAACTTAGCTATTTGTTTATGGCGGGATAGCTTTTTATAAATCTTTGTATTTTCCAATCACTTACAAAGCAAATGTCCCTCGGTGAACGTTAGAGTACATGGCCTGGAGTGGTAAACTTTTCCACGTCAGTTTATATCATCCAGGGTACCGGGCGATTGCGCGTCCCTGGAAATGATTGTGCGCGCGTACATGTAGTTGCTTAGGTCCTTTTTTACCCCCCGCATGTCAGGCTTCTTCGTATCTATAAGTAGGATTTGAAACTTTGCATGGTGGTGGGATTATAATCGGGCGAGATTTGCGGTATCACCTTTTGGAAATCTCTTTTGAGTAGTGTTGGTTCTGAGAAGAACCAGTGGTTGACAAGTCAACATTTCGATCAGTATGCTCTGATCGTCTTCAGAATAATGGCCCTTTTAAATGGTAGTGTATTACAATTACTTGACAGATCAGCCTTTGGTTAACAAGATGTAGTTTGTTGCTCTCTTTGTCTTGCTTTTGATATTGCAATGACCCTTTTTGAAACCTGGCTTTGTCTGTGGCTTCGGTTCTGTCTTACAATGTAGGCTCCGGCTTAGGCTTCCTTCAGTCATTTGAAAACATGCAAAGTTGTCGTTCTAGAGAAGTTGTCTTACCACTGGACTCACCAAGATTGCCTAGTATCAACAGACAGTTTGAGTCCTCTATTGTTATAGCATTGGGTACAGGTTGTGTTTTTCACAGGACTTGGGGTGGGGGGGGGGAGGGGGGAGTAAAGTACCGAGTATACAGTGCTTATACACAAATCTACGCATGCTATTCATAACCAAATTTTATTCTTATCCCAAAGCATATTTAACATCTTTTAAAATGTTTTTAATGTCCATCGTTCAATAGCTGTGACATTTAGCACTTACGTATGGTATCCAAAGACAGATTTTGGGTGTCTGCCTTTCCTGAAATGAAAGACTGGCTGAGTCACAATACATTGGCGTCAACTCAGAGTTCATGGACGCTTCGGTTTTCCGGCCAATGGGCATTGGGAGCAGACCACAGAACAACCGCATGAGACAAATTGAACCAATATAAACCTGACCCCATCATTACAAAACCCCCAGGGGAATTCTTTTCCTATTTGAACATGGCATCCTTTAAAAGCTTGTAATTACCCCCCCCCCCCTTTCCTACGCTCGTATTTCCGAGAATTTCATGACCGTGTTGATATGGTATGAGGAGGGGGGGGGCGGATTGCAGGTGTGTTGCTGTTGTGCCCTGGAGCGAGTCTAAGTCAGTCCTGGCTTCTCTTACACACTCTATCCTGTTTATGTATAATTTCCATATAAAGAGATGTCTTAGAACGGTGACATATTTTTGGGTGGCCAGAGGGATAAGTTTATCTGGTTGAACACTTCCTCTAAAAACACATGTCGTTGGACTGAGTCAAGTCTATATACAAAGGCTTGACTTTCAAATTCTTGGTATCGTCAATAAGTAATGCTTTTTTGAAGAACTTGCTGCGGTTTTGTTTAAGATTGTTGTTGTTTTTTTTTTTTGTATGAGAGTTGGAAGGATGTTCCTAGTATTGGAGCCAGCTGGATAAGTCATCTTTTGATATTTGGAGAAGACATTGGACACTATTGGTAATTGTCAAAGACCAGTCTTTTCTCACTTGGTTTATCTCAACATAAGATGCATAAAATAATAAACCTGTGAAAATTTGAGCTCAATTGGTCGTCAAGTTGCGAGATTACAATGAAAGAAAAAAACACCCTTTGTCACATGAAGTTGTGTGCTTTCAGATGCTTGATTTTGAGACCTCAAAATCTAATTCTGAGGTTTCAAAATCAAATTCGTGGAAAATTACTTCTTTCGCAAAAAAATATGTTACTTCAGAGGGAGGCGTATCTCATAATGTTTTAAACTAACAACAGCTCCCCATTACTCTTTACCAAGTAAGGTTTTATGCTAATAATTATTGGAGTATTACCCAATAGTGTCCACTGCCTTTAGAGAACTTTTTTTAAGATTGTGTTTTTTTTTCGTGTGAATGACAGTTGATGGAAGGTGTTCCTTGAATTTGAGCCAGCTGGTTAAGTCATCTTTTGATATTCGGAGAGCTTAAGAAGGGGTTTGGAGTGGGAAAGTGAACATTGATAGATTGCGTGGATTGTTGAAGGATGTGATGATGAGGTGAGAGAAGGAAATGAGATTGGAGAGAATTGGAGACAAGACGGTTTAGGATAGGGGTTAAGTGGGGTTGGGTGAGAGGGAGATGACTTTGGGGTTAAAGTGAGGTTGGGTGGGGTGAGAGGGTCGGTATGAGACTTGAAAGTGTCATGGAGTGTCATGGCCGAGTGGTTAAGAGCATCGCATTCAAGTTCTGGTGCTGATTCACCAGAGTGTGGGTTCGAGTCCCGGTCGTGACACTTGTGTCCTTGAGCAAGATACTTCACTGTAATTGCTTCTCTTCACCCAGGGGTATAAATGGGTACCTGCGAGGGTAGAGCTTGATATTGTGTATGAAAAGCCACAAACGCCTTACAGGCAGCTCAGGGCTGTATACTCCCAAGGGAGATGAGAAACATTACAGGGATGTGGTTGGCCCCATGACCGGGGCACTAATGTAAAGAGCATTGATACGGTTATTGTGAAATGTGCTATATAAGAATTTGTTGTTATTATTATTATTATTATTATTAAAGTGAGAAGTGTGATTGGAAGATAAAGGGCAGGCCTGTATGCTTCATTTTTTTTAAATGCACCATGGCATTTTCTCCTTTGTAAAGGGAACCCTATGAGCAAGTGGTAAATTTCTACTGGAGCTTTTCAAGGGCACCAAGGCAACCTCTGTGAAGTATCAAGGGTACTGGGCGCAGGCCTTGAATTTCATTCTTGATGAGGGGCCCTGAAATTTTATACTGCTATAAGTATGAGCAAGATGTCAATTTGTATTGGAACTATTTTACACTTCAAAACTGTGATGAGTAACAGAGAAATAAAGTAAAAACACTGCTCCACTTGGCTTTCTATTTCGTAAGTCAAAATGTGTTTATGTTTGCATATTGACCCCTTGAAGTCACTTGTGGCTAGTACAGTAGAGGTTGAATATTTTTTTTTAAAGATTAGAACAGTGACCTTACCAAACCCTCTGACCACCCATTGCTCCACTCCCCACTCCCCCCCCCCACCCCCAACAAAAAAAAACAGTTTGGCAGCGCCCAGCATGCCTGGGGGCACAACACTTCAATATGAATGGCTTTTGTGGAACAAAAAAGCTGAAACATTTTTATTGTTCCTAAGTTGTGAACGCAGAAAACACAAACCTGGTTCTTTTCCCACTTCCTACTATTATTTTTAAATTCCTTTTATTAGTATTATTTTTTTAAAGTTTAGAAAACCCAGACTTCCGGGCTAGAAACTTTTATTGTGCAAGTCGGTTTTCAGTGTTGTGGTTGAGTCATGATGAATGTGGTTGCGTGTTCTAAACAAAGACCCCCCCCCCCCCTCCTTCATCCCATAGTGTTGCTTTCATCTTAAAAAGCCAATTGTGTCACCACACACTATGGTCGTGGAAGGAATAAATTGTCTACCCAAGGGAAAAATCACAGCCTTTGGTTCTGAGAAAAGAACTTTCTATAAATGGTTTTCTAAAAGCTGGTCTTAATTGTTTAGAAACACCATCTAAGGCTGGACATTGAATTTAAAAAAGGACACCTTTTCTGAGAAACCAAATCTTGTGTCACACTCGCTTTCTTAAAAGTCACTTGATTCAAAACCCATTGTTTATCTCACTCTGAGTTTTGAAAGAAAGAGAGAGGAGAAAGAAAGCTATCCTCCTTAGAAGTCCTAGCGTGGTATTTGACCAGCTTTCCGGTGTTAGATTGAAGATTAACCCTTTTTATTATCAAGTCAAACGTTTGTAATGGAAAGCCCTGAAGGGGCAGACAAAGACACACCCACATCCTCATAGTCACCCCTCCCCCTTTAACTTGCCTCAACCATTTATCCTTGTTAGGATAGCCCTTTACTGCTGCGCGGAAATCTCCACCCCCCCCCCCCCTTCTTCTCTGTTTTGTGGAAGCAGCACTAAAAGGGAATGGAAATTATGAGAAATAGGTCAATGGTTAAAAGACAAACGGGAAGTGAGAATATTCCCGGTAGAGTGCTTCTCCATTCAGGAGAGTTCCCTGCTCACTTGAGAAAAGCTTACCCTATGGCCAAAGTATTATTAAAGATAGGCTACAAGTCGGCTTGCCAGGTCAGAAAGGAGAAAAAAAGTGAGAGAGATGAAAAATGAGCATTAAGAATAGCTCATTGTTGACAATATTTTGATAATACTGTGATAAATTGTCACGGTTGAAACATTGTAGACGATCAGGGTCTCAATTTTATATAGAGCAGCTTAAGCACAAAAAGTAGCTAAGCACAACAAGATTACATGCTTATCAGAATTAGGTCACCGGCCAAAATACAACTTTTATTTCTTGAGAGGACGTAAAGAACCCCAATTTTTTCATTGCTGGTCATAGTTCCAATATCCTGTACCTAGTCGTAATGGGCACTCAATTTATAAACGTAAGTGATACTGCACCTTAGCTTGACTTAGCAAAAGCTGTGCTATGACATGTAATGATAATCAACGCTGAACTCTATCTTGATTCAAGAGTGTTTGCGAGTCAACCTATTTAGCATAGTTTGTTTCGCTCAACACCTAATCTAAGTGCAGAATCATGACTTGTTTTACTCATTTCTCAAAAATTACAGCACCTCAGTAAGTAATATTTTGAGGGGAGCCTTTTACTATCATTATCTTCAAACCGTGCCAGTTTAATGTAAATCTGTTGACATTGTGTTTTGTGTCCCACCAAAAGTACCCACAGACCCTTTATTATATTTGAGAGTGATTCTTGAAGGTACATGTACTGTATTCCCTTGAGTACTTTTAAAACTTTGACGACCAATTGAGCCCAATTTTTCACAGGTTTGTTATTTTATACATATGTTGGGATACACCAAGTGAGAAGACTGGTCTTTTGACAATAAACAAACATGTCCAGTGTCTCTAAGAGTGTGTTGTGTCATACAGAAAGTATCCAGCCCTTTAAGAGTGTTACAGAACGCATACCTTCCCTTAAATACTTTTACAAGTTCGATTACCAATTTTTCACAGGTTTGTTGGGATACACCAAGTGAGAAGATTGGTCTTTCACAATTACCAAATGTGTCCAGACCCTTTAAGAGTGATTATGGGACGCTATACCTTCCCTTTAATCAACACACAGAGTCCCTGCCCTCTTATGTCACCCAGCTGCATTGACTGGATGCGTGGGCGAGCTTCCGCTCCTCTATCTTAAATGTCTCGTCTGCGGCCTGAATTTAGGAAGAGACCTTTATTGCCAATATGATGAGAGCAAGCTTGTTTTGGATGGTTACGTTGTCGTCGCATATGGATTGTTTTTGCCGCAGTATTCATTGTTTGATTATAGTCCATATTGTTTGCAGAATCAGAGACTTTGTGCAATAGATGACACTTATATAACTTTATCACGGTGTAGCCATCTTGATTTTACTCCATTCTAACTCATTGTAACCAAACTGAGGCTGAACGAAATAATAGTCTGGTACCATGTGCAATAATAAATGTTAGCATTGATTACTGTTATTGGAAACATGGAACATGACCAAGATGGTGACAGCGTGATAAAGGTCTATACTGAGATAACATAAGATGAACTTATTCAATCCATCAAATTCTGAAGTTTTTTTTACCCCAAAAGAAGAAAACAGTGAAGAAATACCCCACCCAAAACTGGAAAATTAATCAAACCTGTTTTTTGTATAGTCCATATTAATTGTAGAATCATAGAACTTATGCGAAAGATGACACTACTACTGAGAATAACTAAATATTGAATTGAATTGAATTGAATTGAATGGTTTATTCGTCAAGTATATAAAAATACATGAAATTTACAATCCTATTGTACAGCAACATTTAAAATATTAAAATATGATTTTATTCCATCCATAAAATTTGGAAGTTACCCCCCAAAAAAAAGAAAACTGGGAAAAAATACCCAACCCAAAACAGGAAAATTAATCAAACCTTTTTTATGTGTAGTCCCTATCACATAAAGAATCATAGAATTTGCGATAACTTTTATTTAAATCCATACATTTTTTAAAACAATGAAAAAATACCCCACCTGAAGCAGGAACATAAATCAAAACTTTGAGGTGGAAATTGTGTACTTTAAAAATTAAATCAATAAATACAATTAAATAATTTGTTTTCATCATTTGATAACACATGGCATCTGCTTCCAATTTACAAAAGCCAAAAATATGAAAAAATACTGAAAGTATAAACAATTTGAAAAACAATTGATCACGTGTTTTTATAGGCTTTATCAGTCAAGCAAGCTCATTAAAAAGGCAAGAATCAAGAGGGAGCCTGTGATGTCAAAACAACAGCATCATTGGCAACGTTAATGAAACAACATTCTTTCGGTCTGTTTTGGGATGTAATTTTTATTGTTTGTAATTTGCTCCCATTGTCCTTCTTTTGTTTGTACACTTACATTTTGTTGACACCGTTAATCAGATACTAATTTTGCTCTCCCATTTTGTTCACTATAAGCATTTTGTGTGTGCGCAGCATCCTCATTGGTTTTGTTTACGAAAGTGAAGCAAGAACTCACTCACTCTGTCAAAACAACCAGATACCCAAATATGGACCCAATTTCATTGAGCTGCTAAGCACAAAAATGTGTTTAGCATGAAGTTTCTTCCTTGATAAAAACAGGATTACCAACCAAATTTGTTTTATATTGCTTGTTACTGGTATTCAGCTGTTGTTTGCTTATCCTGAAAATCATGTGGAAATTTGATTGGAAATCCTGTTTTTCTTATCAAGGAAGAAATTTCATGCTGAGCAAATTTTTGTGGGCTTAGCAGCTCTATTGAATTGGGCCATGGAGGGATGTGTCGGGAGTCACGGCGGGATATGTCAGGATCCGACTACATTTATTAAAGGGCTGTCATAAATTTGTTGACCCCATTAATAAAGGACTAACCTATTTGCTCTCCCATTGTTTTTTTCTAATTCTACCTCCATGTTTTCACTAAGTATTTTTTGGCAGCATCCTCTTCGGTTTTGTTTACGAAAGTGAAGCAAGAGCTTTCTCACTATACGTCAAAACACCCAGATACCCACATACGGTTTTAGCGAGTATACACTCCCACACACCCACTTCAAAATTTTGCGACATGTAAAAAACTATCAAATGGATTTTATAACTCCAGGCTTCAATCGACAGCGAACATTTGCTTCCCTTCTAAAAAAAACCCCAAAACATAACTTCCACCTCCTTGAAAGAGACACACTCAAAAAACATAAGTATCGCCATCAGTTCATCGACTGTCAGTTCCGACTTCATTTGCGAAAGATCAGACCCATCATAGTCGCTCCAAGACTTCTCCTGCCACAGGAACTGCAATATCCTCCTCCCCAACCCTGAATTTAAGCCGAAACATCCACCGGATTTGGGCAGCAGCAGCGCGGGGGGGAAGGTAGTCAATAAACACGCCCCATTCTGTAGTGCTTCCTTCCTTCCGACAACAGGAGATATATTTTAGGATTTTTCTTCTTGTTTGGATAGAGGGTTTTACTTCTTCTTGAAGACATGAATGGATTGAGGAGGTGGAGGAGGAGGGAAGAGGGACATAAGGAGATGGGGGAGGCAATTACAGCATCTTGTCCCATAGGGAGAGATTCCAAGACGATGTATAAAGTATCAAGCATTATTTCAAATTACTGATGTTCTAATTACTTGAAATAATGTTTCTTTAAAGACATAAATGGATTTAAGGAGGAGAGAAGAGGTACTATACATGTAGGGAGATGGGGAGGCAATTACAGCATCTTGTCCCATAGGGAGAGATTCCAAGACGATGTATAAAGTATCAAGCATTATTTCAAATTACTGATGTTCTAATTACTTGAAATAATGTTTCTTTAAAGACATAAATGGATTTAAGGAGGAGAGAAGAGGTACTATACATGTAGGGAGATGGGGAGGCAATTACAGCATCTTGTCCCATAGGGAGAGATTCCAAGACGATGTATAAAGTATCAAGCATTATTTCAAATTACTGATGTTCTAATTACTTGAAATAATGTTTCTTTAAAGACATAAATGGATTTAAGGAGGAGAGAAGAGGTACTATACATGTAGGGAGATGGGGAGGCAATTACAGCATCTTGTCCCATAGGGAGAGATTCCAAGACGATGTATAAAGTATCAAGCATTATTTCAAATTACTGATGTTCTAATTACTTGAAATAATGTTTCTTTAAAGACATAAATGGATTTAAGGAGGAGAGAAGAGGTACTATACATGTAGGGAGATGGGGAGGCAATTACAGCATCTTGTCCCATAGGGAGAGATTCCAAGACGATGTATAAAGTATCAAGCATTATTTCAAATTACTGATGTTCTAATTACTTGAAATAATGTTTCTTAAAGACATAAATGGATTTAAGGAGGAGAGAAGAGGTACTATACATGTAGGGAGATGGGGAGGCAATTACAGCATCTTGTCCCATAGGGAGAGATTCCAAGACGATGTATAAAGTATCAAGCATTATTTCAAATTACTGATGTTCTAATTACTTGAAATAATGTTTCTTAAAGACATAAATGGATTTAAGGAGGAGAGAAGAGGTACTATACATGTAGGGAGATGGGGAGGCAATTACCTCATCACGTCCCACAGGGAGAGATTCTAAGACAATGTATTATAAGCATCAAAAATATTTCAAATTACTGATGTTCTAATTAATTGACATAGTTAGGGTACTTTTTCCCCCTTACATGTACATACGTGAAGCAAATACCCCCTGCTGTGTGGAAACAAACTACTATGGAATAATCAACCATGTTTTAATTAACTGATTGAAATTAGTAGAGATTTTTTTTTTGTACGTGTAGACAACCTTTAACCACCTGCAAGAAGGCCACAGCATGAGGTGGGATTCAAACAGGGATCTACAGAGGTGAAAGGCAGGGTGGCATGGTTGGCTTGTGCGTAAAGCACCCGCCTGTCACCAAGTTGACCCCGGTTCGATTCCCGGGAAGGACCATATGTCAGTTGAGTTGTGCGTTGGTTCTCTGCTGTTCCACAAGGGTTTTCCAAGAGTATCCGGTTTTTCGTCCCTCAGGAAAAATCAAACACTTTCGATCTTTAGCTGTGCTCCGTGGTCATAATGGGTTGATGTGGCTCACTGGCAGCCAAAGACGCCCTTCCATGCCTGCTTCTCGAACACGTTATAGCCGCGTCCTTCACAATTCAGCTGTTAGCTGCGATTAAGGATGATTAGCTCCCCAAATTCTTATTTTATTATTATAAACCATTTGAGCCAACCTGATTATTCCACATATCAAAAGTTCACAAATCAAAAGGTTATCAATTCTCAAAACCTAGATGGTTCAACGCCTGAAAAAGAAACACCCCTTTAATGCATGTGGTTCAAATTAAGCAATATGAGCATTCCAGTGTAAACAGTCAGCCAATATTGCAAACGCTCTACGCCTGTATTGGAACAAGCATCTAATTTAGTTGTTTAATTTGTAGGTACACGCAGTGCAAATAATCCTTTCTCAGAAGAAGGGATGGTAGACACTCTCTGAGGAAATTACCTGCAATGTTTCTTCGGAAATTAAAATAAATATATGTAGTAAAAAAAAAAAAAAACGCTTATCGTTGCTTCTTGTTTGTTTCCTATGGAGAGTTACCATGAACTAACCTTGTAAGCAAAGGCACCAGACTATTTCTTTTTCAGTTACATTTTAAAACAATAAACACAAAATGACTTCCACTCGCCATTTCATTCTTTTGAACTCAATCATGATTTTACCTTTTACAGATGACACTCCCAACAATATTAAAGAGAATATGTTTGGCCTTTTCCCCAAAAACACAAAATGTATGCAGACAAATGAGCATTTCAAAGGTGAACAAGAATTGTATTTTGTTTTTTTATGAGTAACCAAATCAAGAACATGTGTATCAATTGATTCCGAAGAGAAACAATTCTTGGGAAATAATTCATTATAACTATAAGTAAGAGATGTTTTGGGATGACAAGAGTGGACATTATTGGTAATTACTCAAAATAATTATTAGCATAAAACCTTTCTTGGTGTCAAGTAATGGTAATGGGGAGAGATTGATGACATTAAACATTGTGAGAAATGGCTCCCTCTGAAGTGCCATAGTTTTTGAGAAAGAAGTAATTTTCCACGAATTTGATTTCGAAACCTCAGATTTAGAACTTGAGGTCTTGAAATCAACCATCTAAACGCACACAACTTCGTGTGACAGGGTTTTCTTTTTTTTCCCATTGTTATCTCGCAATTTCGACGACCGATCGAGCTCAAATTTTCACAGGTTTGTTATTTTATGCATATGTTGAGATACACCAACTGTGAAGGCTAGTCTTCGACAATTACCAATAGTGTCCACTGCCTTCAACAAAATGTAGACGGATTTCTGTGTACAATACTGTTATTACTCGGTATAAACAAGAAATGTTTTGGATGGAAACAGAGTCAGTTAACAGAATATGGTGTTAACAAAATGTAGAAAGAATTATGCACACAATACTGTTGTAAATAATTCACTAAATTGCAAGCAATGTTTTGGGATGGCACATAATAGTCAGTTAACAAAATGTAGAAACAATGTGCGTACAAGACTCTTATAAATAACTCATTACAAACGAGAAATGCCTTAGATTGAATGGTTACAGAGTCAGTAATCAAAATGAAGTGTTAATTTTTTTATAGAAAGACTTCTGCACACAATAAATAATTCATTGTAAGCAAGAAATGTTTTGGATTGAAATGGGGTCATGATCAGTTGACAAGATATAGAAAGAATTTTGCATACAAAACTGTTTTGAATAACTCATTATAAGCGAGAAACTTTTGGTGATGGAACACCAGTCAGTGAATAAAATGTAGTGTTTACAATACTCTCCCCCCCCCCCCCCCCCCCGCTCCACTGTGTGGATGGAGACAACGTGTTGTCCAGGAGCGAAGAGGGGGGGGGGGGGGGCCTCACCGGATGTATAAATTATGCAGTGAAGGCTTCCGCATCTTATTGTACACACAGCGAAGCAGCGCACTCTCACAAGATACATGTACTTTGCCACACGCCTTTTTTTCATATCGGAGGAAAAGCTATCTTGGGTTTCTTTTAGTTGACACTTAAAGGGTTTGGGTACTTTTTGTACAACACAATAAACACAAACGTCTACAGGTTTACATTAAACTTACACGGTTTGAAGATGATGATAGTAGAAAGCTTCCCTTAAGATATTACTTGCTGTGGTGCTGTAGTTTTTGAGAAATTAGTAAACAAAATTCACAAAAATAGTTTGCATCTCGTCAGTGTGATGTATATTTTTGACAGTTATATCAGATTCCTGAAAACATTGCTGTTTTTTTTTCTTCACTTTTTACTCGCAAAAACTTGATGACTATTGAAGCTTAAAGCTCTTCATTCACGGTGAATACGGATTATGTCATGGCTAAAGTTTGATCTATAAAAGGTATTGAAACCCTTTAACTCGTGTCTCTGGGGGGTACATGTATAGGATGTGATTAATTAGTGAGTTTTTTTTGTACAGTTGCATGTCTGTGTGTCACTAATTAATTTATTTCTTCAATTGAGTTGCATGGTCTATTACATGTAAGGTCCATACATGTAGTATGGAATACTCAATATCATAAAGATTGTATTTATTGTATTTTCTTTAGTATGTCAAACGGATAGGTTGAATTGCACTGGTATAAAACATACAAATTTCCTTAAAAGTTGCCTACTTGGGTCACTTATTAAATTATTTGAATATTAAATTTGAGTTGATCTAAAGGTCGCAAGATACATGTAGTATCAAAATACTCAATATCAGAAAGACTGTATTTACATTCATTGGTTTCTTTAGTATGTCAAATAATAATAATAATAATAATTAACCATTCTTATGTAGCGCATCACACATAGAAATCAAACTTGTCCCTAAGCGCTCTTGAGAAAAACACAACAGAATACAAAGACAAGATGTACTGGGTCAAACGGATAGGTTCAATTGCACTGGTGTAACACATAGCATTTCCTTAAAAGTAGCTTAAAGCCATTGGACCCTTTCGGTACAGAAAGAAAACAAAAGTTCACAGATTTACAAATAACTTACAGGGTTTACAGAAGGTAGTGGTGAAATACTTCTCTTGAAATATTATTCCATGAAATGCTTTACTTTTTGAGAAAACAGTAACACAATATCAATTCTCGTTAACTAGAATTACAGATTTATTTTAAACACATGTCATGACATGGCGAAACGTGCGGATACAAGGGTGGGTTTTCCCGTTATTTTCTCCCGATTCCGATGACCGATTAAGCCCAAATTTTCACAGGTTTGTTATTTGATATAGAAGTTGTGATACACGAAGTGTGGGCCTTGGACAATACTGTTTACCGAAAGGGTCCAATGGCTTTAAGTATGTCAAATGGATAGGTTGAATTGCACTGGTATAACACATAAATTATACACAATTTGTAACAAGCAATTTGTAACTTGTTAATAATTGGAATAAGTTTTGGTTATTGAGGTAGTTACCCAAATGTATTGTAAGAATATTTCTGTCTGAAATGCTGTTTTTTTTTTACGTTTAGTTTTTATTGTCTGGTTGTTTTTTTAATTTGTGGGGGGTGTAAATTATGTTTGAATTCAGTTTTATTCAAGTTGCCTCCACGTTATTTGGATCCAATTGAAAGAAATCTTATTTAAACATCGTTTTGCTCAAATACTTAGGAGCTGATGACAGAATTGACAAAACATTTAATGTATCTGCTAGCTCTATTAAGTGCGTGCGATTCTGTTTCTTCAAATACTATTAAATGTTAGTTGAATGATGACTAACGACACGGTGGGTGACACATAAAAAATTGTATCGCAAGAAACCAGAAACTGAACGCAGTGCCATCTGGGGAAAACATTATTTTAAAATGCGATGGCCACCAGTCCGGAAGTATGTTTTATTCATGGTTGCTGTTGGAGGACTGCTATAGACACATAATCATACCGACTTGATGATCGGTATTACACCCAAACCTCTCTGCATCATTTTAAAGGGAGGGTATACGTTTGGAAATCACTCTTGAAATTAATGGCATTACAAGCTATATTGGTTTGAAGCAGCGGCTTTTGGTAGTATAAAGCATTTTTTTAAATTTTATATTTCACTTCAAAGTAATGTGGATAAATGTACAAAGTATATCAGTGTTTACGCCAATGAATTTGAATCAGATTGCGTTACTGTGGATTATTCTTTCTTTGGGAAATTACTTGCTCCGGATTTTCAGGGATGTATCTCAACAACACGACCACCTTTTGAAATGTGAATTTTCACATGTCAGTTCTAATGTATTACATCTAAGTTTTAGTTCAAACTACTGGCATTGTTCCATGGTATATGAAGAAGAAAACAAAATAAGTGACAACATTTTGTTTTTTAAAAACATTCAAATTATTTTCCGGTAAATATTTGTAGGTGTTTTTTTTTTGTAGTTCCATCTTTTTTTCTCTTCA
The DNA here is from genome assembly GCF_032118995.1 of Asterias amurensis. Taxonomy (NCBI): domain Eukaryota; kingdom Metazoa; phylum Echinodermata; class Asteroidea; order Forcipulatida; family Asteriidae; genus Asterias; species Asterias amurensis. The sequence continues at coordinate 16,900,431 of NC_092652.1, forward strand.
AAATGACGAAATAATATTCATTCCACTGATGCTGTTTCCCTGACATCTGCATCCAAGGCTAGTTGAGATGAAGAGGAAACATCCACATCAAAATTTGTCAGCACGCTAGCCAGCCTCAAATAGACTCCCTAGCTCGGTAGTTAATTTCACCGCCTGTGTGTGTATGTTTGTTTCTGTGCGCGGCCGGCCAGCCAACCAACCCTGCATTAGACGTATAGGACAACCTTATTTCTGACCTATCTCAGTCGGAGTAGGAGAGCCTCGTGACAAGATTTCGTTCTTCCTGAATGAAGTAGTAAAGAGACGAACGGACGGAGAGCTGTACTCTGGACAGGGGGGGAACAAATGTAAAAAGAAATATAAAAAAAAAACAGCCGACACTTCATCTTGCAACGGTGTATTATAAACACACACACGGACAACACACGTTGATGTGTAGCTTGGATGTGGAGCTTGTACTGGGTTAGGATGTGGAGATAGGATGCGGTGAGTGTCACCATGTGTCTTCGCTATGACTTGCTCATCAAAATGGATTTAGGTGAATTTAGGACTATTCAGACCGCAGTTAATTGACAGTGTTCGTACAAATGATTTCTCCTACTGAAAAGGTATTTTTTTTTCAATTATTGATAATTGTGTTTTGTTATTATACATGAAGAGGGTTTATTATTTAGTGTGTTATGGTCATTTTGCTGTTTGTGTTGTGATTGTTTTTTTACTGGCCTGACGTACTGATTTTATTTGACAGCATTGTCAACAAATATTAATGTCTTTGATTGAATTTAGTTCCAGCAGTGAATGTCAAACATAAGCAAGTACCTTTGTGAGCAGCGAAAACATTTTTGATTTTATTGTATTTATTTTTCATATTTTAAACAAAGTTGAAGCTGTGAAATGGCTCATTTAACCCTTTGGTGCACAGAATAAGGGTTAAAATGACAATGCAATGAGCAATTCTTTTGAAAACCACTTCAATATTTTCATTAATTTAATTACAGTACATTCCAAGCGTGTACCGTTATCCTGTACAAAGTTTGGAATACTATTTCTCGTTCCTATAAATGATTTGTAAGCACATTGGTAGACATCGTCTCTTTTCATTTTGGTAAAGAACTTTCATTTAAAGGAACACGTTGCCTTGGATCGGTCGAGTTGGTCTTTGAAAGTGTTTGTAACCGTTTGTTATAAAATGCATATGGGTAGAAAGATGTTTAAAAAGTAGAATACAATGATCTACACAAATTTGCCTCGAAATTGCGTTGTTTTCCTTTTACTTTGCGAACTAACACAGTCGGCCATTTATGGGAGTCAAAATTTTGACTCCCATAAATGGCCGACCGTGTTTGTCGACGAGATAAAAGGAAAACCACGCAATTTCGAGTGATACTTGTGTGGATCATTGTATTCTACTTTTAAAATATCTCTCTAATCATGCATTCTATAACAATTGGTTACATATGCTGATCCAAGGCAACGTGTTCCTTTAAGTGCAGCCGTCAACTTTTTCTTCTTCTATGCTTCAAAGTCAATGTAACCGAACAGAGGCTTGTTTTGCATTGTCAAAAAAACAGGATACATAACTATTTGTAGCAAATAAGGAACAAGTGGAATAAAGAAGTGAGTTGAAAAATGGGTATCTTGTTACAATATGATGTACCACTCGACACATTTGAACAACTTGTCTGAGTAGGATTTATGTTTAAAGGCTCCAGACACTATTGGTAAGTGCTCAAAATAGTTGTTAGCATAAAAACTTACATGTTAGTGATCAATGGAGAGCTGTTGATAGTATGAAACATTGTGAACTCCCTCTGAACATGCTGAAATAGCGTCGTTTTCAAGAACAAAGTAATTTCTCGCTAAAATATGAACTTGATTTTGAAACCTCAGAACTTGATTTTGAGTTCTCGAAATCAAGCATCTGAAAGCACACAACTTCGTGTGACAAAGGGTTTTTTTTATCCATTATTTTCTTACAACTTTGATGACCAACTGAGTTCAAATTATCACAGGTTTGTTGTTTTGTGCACATGTTGAGATATTCCAAGTGAGAAGACTGGTCTTTGACAATTAACAATAGTGTACAGTGTCTTTAATGAAAGGTTTGTCAGTTTCTCAAAACAATTTGATAAATCTTTCCATTCCGGATTTATTGCGTTAACAGGATCGTTTCCCGCCCACCTCCAACTTCTCTGATTAAAAATAAACAAGAGACGAAAAAGCACTTGCGGGACCTTATCAAATGACTTCCAGAGTAAGCCCTGATTGGACGACACATCACCCGTTGCGGCAGGATGCTACACTTTGGAATTTACCGTAGATAACAAAAGGTAAGTTTCATCCGGAAACATGAGAAAGGGACTGGGGTATAGTCAACTTTTTTCAGTATCTTTCTTTTTAGGAAACTTGGTGTTAAAGGGGAGGTTCTACTTTTGGTAATCGCTCTTAAAATTACTTTTTGTAAGAAGCCAAAACAGTATTAAGAACTGGTTTCCATTTGGGTCCCTGAATATTAAAGTTGAGAACAAACAACTCATCATGTTAAATAGAAGATGGACGTAATCACACTGTATAACTAACAATATCAAATTATTAACTATGTATAAAGCATTTTTAGAAACATTTCTCTTTGAAGTAGTGTGGTTATGGAAAAATATATCAGTTTTTATGCTCAAATGTTTGAATCTGAGAAGCGTTTACTGTCGGTAAGGCTTCTCAGATTGTGAATCCAAATTACCCATTATGCTTCCTGCGTGGCATATAACCGCTGCGGATTTTCAATGTTATCTCACAAACGGGACCACCTTTTGAAATGCAATTTTTCATATGTTAGTTTTATTGTATTGACCCATTTCACCTGACGTCATCAGCAGAAAAATCTTGAATGCCCCATACTGGTGGGCAATTTCACTGTGCTTTTTTATATATAACTCCATGCTGCGCGTTATGCAGTAAAGTGAGCATTTTAGGCGACGCGGCGTTAATACACGTAAACCTAACTGCCCACCAACATGGTGAGCGGGGTATTGGTCGCCGCGTGTGATAAGCGTGCAAGGGGTCAATACACATGTACATCTACATTTATATAGGATTAAAACAATTGAATGACCCCCAAAACCAAAGGTACACTTTGCCTTTATCTCTATGGTAGGAAGACATGGTGTTTTTACCAATTAAAGGGGTGCATAACATTGGTCAGATTGAAAATACAAATCTTCACAGATTTACACATAATTTGCATTAAAGCCAATGGTACATAAAAATAATAATAAAAGTTCACAGATTTACAAATAACTTACAGGGTTTACAGAAGGTAATGGTGGAAGACTTATCTTGAAATATTATTCCGTGAAATACTTTACTTTTTGAGAAAACATTATAACAATATCAATTCTCGTTAGCGAGAATTACAGATTTATTTTAAACACATGTCATGACACGGCGAAACGTGGGGAAACAAGGGTGGGTTTTCCCGTTATTTTCTCCCGACTCCGACTTCCGATTGAGCTAAAATTTTCACAGGTTTGTTATTTGATATAGAAGTTGTGATACACGAAGTGTGGCCCTTGGACAACACTGTTTACCGAAAGTGTCCAATGGCTTTAAAGGGGTACATAACATTGGTCAGATTGAAAATACAAATCTTCACAGATTTACACATAATTTGCATTGTCTAAAGATGTTCATGGTGTAAAAATTATCCTCAAAAGTATTTTTGCCTGGAATTCTGCGCTTTGAAGATGAGTAAAACAAACAGCTCAAGTCCAAAATACGTGTTTGAAAACAGCAATGGGATTTTTTTCATTATATTCTAGAGACTCTGATGACCAGTTGAGTGTAAACTTTGGCAGGTTTGTTAATTTATGTCGGGTCACATAAAGTGCAGACACTGGTCTTGGACAACTACCGGTACCAATTTTGTCTGTGTGCTCTGTGTCCAAGATTGTTATTTGAGATAAACCCTGTCCTTATTTCTGAGAGGGAAGTTGGTTTTGCGGACACCTTTTATTTGTAGGCTTGAAGTTTTTGGGGGCGATGCACGTTAGAGACCATTGTTTGGAATTATTTTGCAGTTTGACATGTGTAACATTCTCACCTTGGATAAAACAGATAACAATAACAATAACAAACCTGTGAAAATTTGAGCTTCATTGGTCGTCGAAGTTGCTAGATAATAATGAAAGAAAAACCCCTCGAAGTTGTGTGTTTTCAGATGCTTGATTTCGAGACCTCAAAATCTAATTCTGAGGTCTCAAAATCAAATTTGTGGAAAGTTACTTCTTTCTCAAAAACTACGTCACTTCAGAGGGAACCGTTTCTCACAATGTTTTATACTATCAACCTCTCCCCATTACTCCTTAACAAGTAAGGTTTTATGCTAACAATTATTTTGAGTAATTTCCAATAGTGTCCACTGCCATGACTGCCTTTAAGAGTATTCTGAGAAGACAATTGTCTGCCTAAATAAAACAAATCTCATCAATAATGGCTTTTTTTTTTGGTCTTCAATGAAAACCCACGCAGGCTCACAGTATGTGTACAAAATAAGAAATTCTGTGAAAAGAGTTGGCAACGTAGACTGATGTTTATTCTTGGATTTCTAGTATTCAGATTTAGAAGCGGTGTTTATTTAGTCTTTTTTTTGTCTTTCCTTTCCATTTGTCGTGTTTATCTGCGGGGGTTTATTGTTTCGGTATTTTTGTTTTCCGGGTGAAAAGCATTACCCGCTTATTGAACAGTGTCAAACACAGGAGTTGTGTTTGTTAAGGTTACACACATCAGCGCTTTGAACACACCGACTTGGAGCGCTCTTGTTACCTGTCACCCAATCAGCAACAATAAAAACTTCAGAAATCCAGAAACATCCCTGCTGAAAAGAATCTTTTCTTTCTAAAGAAGTTGCCCTTCGGGGGCTCCCCCCCCCCCCCATGAGCTCCTCTCCTTACATTAGTGACAGGAAACCCAAACATGTGACCTTGTGACTTCCCCACTTGGAACTATCGCCTTAGTATCGCGCTCTATTGTGCTCTTAAAAGCACCCCGAACCTCCATGGAAAGTTCTGGCACACTGGTGGAGTCTGGAGGAACAAAGACTTGAAAGGGGATTATCATTTCAATTTGAACATTCAGGCTTACTAAGGTCTTTAGTGAACTGGTTAGGTCAATCGTCAGTCATTGAAAACAGTCTCTCTCTCTTTTTTTTTTTTTTTTTTTTTTAAGGAGGGGGGGGGGGGGTG